>NW_025813793.1:88950-98950 GCF_021917145.1 Hypomesus transpacificus
TCTGGTCGCCTTCTCCGCCCTCAGCCAGCAGAGGGTGCTAGAGAGCTGTCGGCTGTGGGGCTGTACACTGGATGCTAACATGCTAACATGAAGGATGATGTGTTGTAATGTAGTAAATGCTTGTAAATGGAGCATGCTAACAGGCTAACACATCTGTCCCAGGTGCTGCAGCCCAGCCACAAGACTGTACGGCCGGCCAAGCCCCGCCCAGCGCTGGTGGAGACAGAGTACCAACGGAACTTCAAAGGTTCCCCCCCGCCGCGAGCCCCACGGTACCGCCGGACCCTGGAGCACGGGGAGGCCACGCTGTTCCAACCGGAGAACGTTCCCCCTGAGGAGCCGGCCAAGGTAGAGGAACACCCCAGAACAGCAGGGACAGGGAAGGTAGAATAACGTCCGCTCTTATGATTGGCCGAAGTCTAGATACGAGGCTTGATACAATACAATGATGTAATCTAATGTAACTCAATAATAATAATAACAGTCTAGATACGAGGCTTGATACAATACAATGATGTAATCTAATGTAACTCAATAATAATAACAGTAACACAATACTAGTTAGTGATAATAATCATGATCATTTAATCTAAATAGGTCCATAATCATTATTATATCAATAATCAAATCTAAATAAATCCTAATTATAGTTATGTGATTTTATCCAAGTCCTTAATTTTTTCTCACATAAAACGTTTGTTGTATTGACGTGTTCAGCCCACAGGGGGTGCTGTGGACATCTTGTCTGGGCCCCAGGTGGCTCATTAGATACTTTACTCCTCAGCATCTTACAAACACTTTATATACAGTATATAACACAGCAGAAGATCAGAAATGCGTCATTCTAAAAGTATGTCAGTGGTCAGAGTCAAGGAACAATCTGGTCTGTTGTTACCAGACACAGCGCACAGTAACCACATCTCAGTTACCAGACACAGCGCACAGTAACCACATCTCAACTACCAGGCAGAGTCCAACGATATAACATCAGGATTGCAGTATTGCTTAAGACAGTGCAAACACAACTTGGTACCTTGGGTGCGACACAAAACAATTTATTTTGGGTGCAGTCTTTTGTGAGACTGGTACAACAGGATCACAAGAAAGGGAGACATTCCCAGTTATTACTAGCCATACTGTTGTATGACTAACAGTACTGTTGTATGACTAGCAGAAATGTTGTATGACTAGCAGTGCTGTTGTATGACTAGCAGTACTGTTGTATGACTAGCAGAAATGTTGTATGACTAGCAGTACTGTTGTATGACTAGCAGAAATGTTGTATGACTAGCAGTACTGTTGTATGACTAGCAGAACTGTTGTATGACTAGCAGTACTGTTGTATGACTAGCAGAACTGTTGTATGACTAACAGTACTGTTGTATGACTAGCAGTACTGTTGTATGACTAGCAGTGCTGTTGTATGACTAGCAGTACTGTTGTATGACTAGCAGAACTGTTGTATGACTAGCAGTACTGTTGTATGACTAGCAGAACTGTTGTATGACTAGCAGTACTGTTGTATGACTAACAGTACTGTTGTATGACTAGCAGTACTGTTGTATGGCTAGCAGTGCTGTTGTATGACTAGCAGTACTGTTGTATGACTAGCAGTACTGTTGTATGACTAGCGGTGCTGTTGTGATGTCCTGCTTTCAGTGGCCTCAGGCCGAATGAACAGTCCTTAGTGGACTACAGTAGTTATATGTAGTGCATGTGTGAGTTACTGTATGTTGGGCGTTTTATTGTATGAGTGACGCAAAAGAAGTAAGAATCATTAGTGTGCAAGACTGTGTGTAAGACACCGTGTGTAAGAGGGCGTCAGATGGCTGAGCGGTTAGGGAATCAGGCTGTTAATCATAGGGTTGCCGGTTTGAGTGACGTTGTGTCCTTGGGCAAGGCACTTCACTCTACTTGCCTCGGGGGGAATGTCCCTGTACTTACTGTAAGTCACTCTGGATAAGAGCGTCTGCTAAATGACTACATGTAAATGTAAGACACTGTGTGTAAGACTCTGTAAGCAAAAGAAATTCCACATTCCACACTGAAGGAAGCAGGCCTACCAGTACTTTGATAAGGCTGTGTGGTGTGTGTAGCGCGTGGTGTGTGTTGGTTTGTGTGGCGTGTGTGTGCGTGTGTGCGGGTCCTGGAGAGTACAGAAGGATAAGAGGATAGTATCGGTTATGTAAGGTCAAGTATACCAGACTGGTTCTACAGGTGGTAAATCAAACTTTCCCTAGGTGCGTGTGGGTAAGTGTGTGTGTGTGCATACAATCATTCTTGTACGTTTCCCTGGTGATATCAGAGCAAGAGGAAGAAGAGAAGGGAAGAGAAGGAGAGGAAGGGCAGCCCCCAACAGGAAGTTGCAGCTATGGTGAACGAGAGTCCGCAACAGGAAGTGAGGTCACTCTCCCCTCAGAAGCTTGTTCCTTCCCATGCAGCGTTGAGGTGAGGGAAGTTCAAGTGTGTGGTGTGTAGATGTGTGTGTGGTGTGTTGTGTAGATGTGTGTGTGGTGTGTTGTGTAGATGTGTGTTTTGCGTCTCATCATCTCTCTCTCTCCAGGAAGGTGAGGTCAGAGTACGACTCCAACTTCCGCTCTCCGCTCTGCTACAGATACCAGGGTGGAGTCTGGGTAAAGGCTGCCACTGCAGGAGAGGAGGTGGGCTGGGTCGGGGTGAGGGTGGTGTTGGGACTTGGGTTGAGGTTTGGGCTAAGGCTGAGGGTGAGCCTGGGGCTGGGACTTGGGCTGGGGTCGAGGCTGGGGCTGTGTCTGGGGCTGGAGAGCTTGCTGCAGATATCAGTGTCCTGATTCCAGCTGTTTACCTGTGTGTTCCTGTCGTACTTCCAGGGGGGGAACTGGGACCCTAGTAACATGTGGTTCCAAGAGGTAACACTTAACACTGTGTGTGTGCTGGTAGTGTGTGTGTGTGTCTTGGTCGTGTGTGTGTGTCTTGGTCTGTGTGTGTGTGCAGGAGGTCTGTGTGTGTGTGCAGGAGGTCTGTGTGTGTGTGCAGGAGGTCTGTGTGTGTGTGCAGGAGGTCTGTGTGTGTGTGCAGGAGGTCTGTGTGTGTGTGCAGGAGGTCTGTGTGTGTGTGCAGGAGGTCTGTGTGTGTGTGCAGGAGGTCTGTGTGTGTGTGCAGGAGGTCTGTGTGTGTACTCTCTGCCTTTGTACATGTCAGTGCTGGCTTGCTGTCTGCCTAGTGGGTCTGTGTTTGCTGGTTACTCTCTGCCTTTGTACATGTCAGTGCTGGCTTGCTGTCTGCCTAGTGGGTCTGTGTGTGTACTCTCTGCCTTTGTACATGTCAGTGCTGGCTTGCTGTCTGCCTAGTGGGTCTGTGTTTGCTGGTTACTCTCTGCCTTTGTACATGTCAGTGCTGCCTTGCTGTCTGCCTAGTGGGTCTGGTAGATGAAACCAGTTTCCCCATTGGGGATCAATAAAGTAAATCATCATAGATGAAAAAAATTACCAGCCAATAATATTTTTTACCGGACAAAATTAAACCTGGCATTTCAGACGTACTCTGAAATTGTACTGACATAAACAACCTTTACCTATGATTTTAATATCATTGTTTATTAACTCAGGGGGTTCCAGGGGCCTACTACTCTTCTCGCTCAGTGTGAGATGGGATGTCCTTGTTCATGAGGTTTGGTCTTGGCATCGGACCAGCTGGCTAAAAGCAGAATTCCCATATCTGTTGAAATGCCCTGCTTGACTTTTTTGCTGTAAAACTTTTGTTGTAGAATTGACTGAACTGTAAAATTAGGAACTTTGTGACATGAAACGACCAAGAAAGAGACATGGCTGCTGCGTAGTAAGACGGTGTGGTCTATCTGGCGACGCAGTCACTCAAATTTCAAGACTTTCGTGACCCAAATCAAAATTCTGATGAGTGTCATTCTCTAGCTGTTTTAAGGCTATCCACCCAGTTTTCTGCCACCTAGATGCGCGCACAACTGTTCATGTTGGCGTTGCAAGCTTTTTTTTAACCATGACGGGCGCGGTAGTCGTGAACTGTACTCAATTTCACTCGCCAAATGGCGAAGCATCGGACACAATTTAGTCGCCAGCACAAAAATCGACACGCCATTGGTGCTTGGCGGGTGCCAATTTGGAGCCCTGTGTTAATATACAGTATTTGTGTGTATATCTGTGTATATTTGTGTATATAGATGTGTGTGTATGTGGTGTGTGTGTGTGTGTATGTGGTGTGTGTGTGTGTATGTGGTGTGTGTGTGTGTATGTGTGTGTGTGTGTGTGTATGTGGTGTGTGTGTGTATGTGGTGTGTGTGTGTGGCGGCAGGTGTGGGAGTTGAGGAACAAGGCCGAGGCCTACAGGAGGAGAGCTTGGGGTACCCACTTCTCACGCCTCCACCTGAACCAGATCCTGTCAGAGCAGACCCACCTGTGGGAGCCCTCCACCTCCACCTCCTCCTCTCTCAGCCACACCATCGAGGCCCTGGACCTGGCCAGGTCTGACACACCTCACCTGAACACCCTTCACCTGAACACCTTTCACCTGAACACCTTTCACCTGAACACCTTTCACCTGAACACCCTTCACCTGAACACCTTTCACCTGAACACCTTTCACCTGAACACCCTTCACCTGAACACCCTTCACCTGAACACCTTTCACCTGAACACCCTTCACCTGAACACCCTTCACCTGAACACCTTTCACCTGAACACCTTTCACCTGAACACCCTTCACCTGAACACCTTTCACCTGAACACCTTTCACCTGAACACCTTTCACCTGAACACCCTTCACCTGAACACCTTTCACCTCAACACCTTTCACCTGAACACTCCACAGCTGAACACTCCTGAGCAGGTGTGTGTGTGTGCAGGGTGGGCAGCAGCTCCAGTGCCGGCCCCTCAGTACCTCTGACTCCAGGGTCCAGCAGAAAGAGCTCCACAGGGGGGGCTGAGGCCCCTGCCCCCCCCCGCCCCCCCTGGCCCCCCCACCCTGCCTGTTCAGAGGAAGCTAGCCTGGGGGGAGGAGCAGGAGGAGGAAGATGAGGAGTAGGTGGATGTTGTCGTTCTGACTGATGGAGGGGATTCTATCTGTTAGTGTCTGTCAGCCTCTGTCTGTCAGACTGATCCCAGGTTCATGGAGGTGTGGATGTGTGTGTGTGGGTATTCCTCAATGTGTGTGGGTATTCCTCAATGTGTGTGGGTATTCCTCAATGTGTGTGTGTGTGTGTGTGTGTGTGTATTCCTCAATGTGTGTGGGTATTCCTCAATGTGTGTGTGTGTGTGTGTGTGTGTGTGTATTCCTCAATGTGTGTGTGTATTCCTCAATGTGTGTGGGTATTCCTCAATGTGTGTGTGTGTGTGTGTGTGTGTGTGTGTATTCCTCAATGTGTGTGGGTATTCCTCAATGTGTGTGTGTGTGTGTGTGTGTGTGTGTGTATTCCTCAATGTGTGTGTGTATTCCTCAATGTGTGTGTGTGTGTATTCCTCAATGTGTGTGTGTGTGTTTCAGGGAAGAGGGCAGACTAGCCACCCCTCAGATGAAGATCAGGCCCAAGCAGAGAACACATCATGACAGGACCACCCCTGCTACCGGTACACACACACACACACACACACATATACACACACATACACACACACACACACCGCATCTAGACCATGCTCCTGACAGTGCTTCGAGAGCTGACGCTCTGCTCTCTGACCTGCTGACCTGCAATTTCACGCTGTGTAGAGAGGAGATGGAGGTTAAGTATGTCAACAGTCAGAACTAGCTTCCTGTTCCTCTCACCACCTCCCTCCCTCCAGCTCTCCCTGTCACAGCATCAAAGCACACTCTCATACCCCAACTCAACATTTCTCTCTCGTGTTGAAGAATGCTGTATGCAGGGTTTGTACATAGTGCTTAAAGTGCTTGAAGTCCTTGGATTGCAGTGATCCGCTAAGTGTGAGTCAGGCCTCTGAGACAGCCCTCTGATAACCCACTGCTGTCCATCTCGAATCACAGAACCCACTGCTGTCACTGAACAACAGAAAAAGACAATCACTCGCTGCTCTTGATTAAACAACATTTGTAGCTTTAATAAAGATTACTTTAAAGTAAATAAAGTATTTGTTTGATAAATTAGATCTCTGATTGTAGTCCTTGAAAACCACCAAAATAGTGCTTGAAAAGTCCTTGAAAGGCCTGGAATTGTATTATACAGTATGTGTACGAACTGTGTGTGTTTAAAAGGTTGTTTTTTGTAGGTGGTGCTCTCCTGGTGTCCCCCCCCAGACAGAAGAGGGGTGTGTCTGAGAGTGACCCCCCCCTGGGGGAACCCCTCTCCCCCTGCAGGCACATGGCTGTCACGACACCCCAGAAACACCCCCACCAGGTCAGGAGCAGTGTGTGTGTGTGTGTGTGTGTATGTGTGTGTGGGGGGGGGTATGGGGGATTGTGTGAGCCCCCTCTAACCCCCCCCTCCCTCCCTCCCCAGGCTGGAAGCCCCCCTGGGGGGCCCTCAGCAGCTGGGGTGGCCACTGTGGACCCCCTCCCCCTCAGAGAGGAGACCTGCTCTAGGCAGAGCCCCCCCCAGAGCCTCCCCCAGGAGCCCCCAGCCTCCAGACCCCCCAAGAAGGCAGCCACCAGCCTGCGACCACCCTTACCCGGGCCCCCTCCGGCCAACCGTATCCAGGGAACTCTAAGGAACCCAGAATTCCAGCACAATGGTGATGATGATGATGATGATGGTGATGATGATGGTGATGATGATGATGATGGTGATGTGATGATGATGGTGATGTGATGATGATGGTGATGATGATGATGATGGTGATGATGATGGTGATGATGATGATGATGATGGTGATGATGGTGATGATGATGGTGATGATGATGGTGATGATGATGATGATGGTGATGATGATGGTGATGATGATGATGATGGTGATGTGATGATGATGGTGATGATGATGATGATGGTGATGATGATGGTGATGATGAGGATGAGGATGAGGATCGTGATGATGATGATGATGATGATGTGATGGTGATGAGGATGATGAAGATGGTGAGGATGAGGATGAGGATGATAAAGGTGGTGAGGGAGGACTTCCAGTATCAGGGCTATGGAGGAGTTTGACCTGGATGTGGAAGTGCAGGCCTGCATGATGTCACCATATTAGACAAACCCACACCAGCAACCGGCTGTATGTGTGTCACTGTCACACAGGCAGACAGACAGACAGACAGACAGACAGACAGACAGACAGACAGACAGACAGACAGACAGACAGACAGACAGTCAGACCGACAGACAGATAGGCAGTCAGACAGGCTGTCAGACAGGCAGGCAGTCAGACAGACAGACAGATAGACAGACAGACAAATAGACAGTTACTGTCAAAGAGAGGGGGAGGGTGGTTACCATCATCAGGTTCTTTTGTTTCTGTGTCAGACTACAAGAGGATGTTGAGGATGGGGTCTACTCTCTACTCTACTGAACTACTGTACTATACTACTTTACTCTACTTAACTACTTTACTCTACTGAACTACTCTACTTTACTAACTTAAACTCCATTCTATTCGACTCTGCGCTGACACACCTGTTCCATGTTTTAGGGGAGGAGAGAGGAGAGAGGAGAGGAGGAGAGAGGAGAGGAGGAGAGAGGAGAGGAGAGGAGGAGAGAGGAGAGGAGGAGAGAGGAGAGGAGAGGAGAGGAGGAGAGAGGAGAGGAGAGGAGGAGAGAGGAGAGGAGAGAGGAGAGGAGGAGAGAGGAGAGGAGGAGAGAGGAGAGGAGGAGAGAGGAGAGGAGAGGAGAGGAAGGAAGGACTGGTGTTACCTGATTCCCATGCTTCTCTGTAACCAAGAAGAGAAAGATGAGATTTGTTGCTGTGATTCAGTTCCACAGGGACTGGAGTGAGACAGAGCCTCAGACACAGAGCCAGGGAGAGGCTGGATGGGCCACCTCTCTGGGCCTCTCAGTAGCCTGGGTCCTGGGGCTGGGGCTGGGGCTGGGGCTGACTCAGACACCTGACACTGGAATTTCCCTCCTCTCATCTCTTCTCTCCATCTCCTGAATTTTCTCTTCCTTCTCTCCTCAGAGGCGAACCTGCAGTGGGACCATAAGTTTCCTGTAGGTGTTGGGTGACGATGGGGGTGTGTTCTTGTGTCTGTAGGTAATCTGGGAGTGGTGATGATGATGATGATGATGATGATGATGATGGTGATGATGATGATGATGGGGGTGTGTTCTTGTGTCTGTAGGTAATCTGGGAGTGAGGATGGTGATGATGATGATGATGATGATGATGATGATGATGATGATGATGATGATGATGATGGTGATGGTGATGATGGTGATGATGATGATGATGATGATGATGATGATGATGATGATGATGATGATGATGGTGATGATGATGATGATGATGGGGGTGTGTTCTTGTGTCTGTAGGTAATCTGGGAGTGAGGATGGTGATGATGATGATGATGATGATGATGATGATGATGATGATGATGATGATGATGATGATGGTGATGATGATGATGGGGGTGTGTTCTTGTGTCTGTAGGTAATCTGGGAGTGAGGATGTCTGAGGTGGTGCTGGGGAGGCCAGGAGCAGCGACATCAGAGGAAGGTAAATCAGAACGCTGGGATGAAGCAAAACACAACAATAATCTGATACTGGACGTTTCAGAAGAGGTCAATCCTTTAATTGTCTTTGTCTTTCTCTCTGTTTCTCTCTCTGTTTCTCTCTCTTCCTCTCTTTCTCTCTCTCTCTCTCTTTCTCTCTCTCTCTCTCTCTCTCTCATGCTGTCCTGTAACTCTTTCTCCGTTGCCAAGACGACCGCATGTCGGAGATGTCCTGGCGTTCTGCAGGCTCCTGCGCCATGGCGACGGCGGTGCTGGAGCGCGCTCAGAAGAGACGAGAGGAGTTCTGGGGGAAGTGATGACCTCCTTTGACCTCCGACCTCTAGCTGACCTCTTCCTGTTTCCCCTTTAGGGGTTAAGATGTTATGAACTTCACCCTGGATGTCAAAGTTCAGTACTGACCCAGCCATGACCCTACAACACACACAAATACATACTGTACACACACACACACACACACATATGCACAAACACATATGCACACACACACACACACACAGGAAGTCAGGCCTGGTGCTATTTCTAACATGTGATGTTAAATGAAGAGACTTTGATTCAAGACGTGTGTGAGAATCGTCTTGATAGGGTTTCTTTTTATATTTATTTTGAGGAATTTCGTTTTATACATCATAAAATACATTTGATTGAAAAACGATCTGTCGGTATCCACTGACTGGTAAGAGCTGAGAGGTTAACTACGTCAACAGTCAAACTAGCTTCCTGTACCTCTCACCCCCTCTCTCCATCTCTCCTCTCACCCCCTCCCTCCATCCCTCCTCTCACCCCCTCTCTCCATCCCTCCTCTCACCCTCTCCCTCCATCCCTCCTCTCACCCCCTCCCTCCATCCCTCCTCTCACCCCCTCCCTCCATCCCTCCTCTCACCCCCTCCCTCCCTCCTCTCAACCCCTCCCTCCATCCCTCCTCTCACCCCCTCCCTCCATCCCTCCTCTCACCCCCCTCCATCCCTCCTCTCACCCCCTCCCTCCATCCCTCCTCTCACCCCCTCCATCCCTCCTCTCACCCCCTCCATCCCTCCCTCCTCTCACCCCCTCCCTCCCTCCTCTCTCTCCATCTCATCCATTAGCAGGTGTGCAAATTATGCAAAGAAATCCACAGGGATGTTGTGGTGACCTGCTGTGTGATTCTCTACTGTAAAAGGTCTAGACTCTAGGCCCTAGAGGCTCAAATACCAAATACATATTTGAAATATACAATAAATCCTATGTTGTGTCATTTCTACACATGTTGAAAGTTGTAGCTCATGTTGGTGCTGCAGTCCTTCCTGTTGCACCCACCTGCGATGCTGTCCTACACTGTGACAGTCTCCGAAGAAATTCACTACATCATTATTTAACCCTCATCCTAAATCCAACATATAT
>NW_025813793.1:103950-153678 GCF_021917145.1 Hypomesus transpacificus
CCAGAACAGGGTTCTCCAATCCTGGTGCTCGAGAGCCGCTGTCCTGCATGTTTTAGATGTTTCCATGCTCCAGCACACCTGTTTCAAAAGAATGGGTTGTTATCAAGCTCTGTGATGAGAGAAAGGTTTAAACAGTGCGCACTGCAGACACAAATGGTTAAATAAAATATCTGAACAGATATTGGCCTAAGTTTTTCACACACACACACACACACACACACACACACACACACACACACACAAACATACATAGGTTTGCACACACACACACTCCACAAGGGCCTCCCATGTGAGTGATGATGACACCTTGCTCTGTGAATTCCAACTTTTCTTTCACCTGGAGGGGGCGGAGCCCGGATTAATCCCAGGAGTGTTCTGTTTACGTCACGGCGATTGTGCTGCACTTCCTGTTGGCAGGTTAGAGGCACAGCCACAGGAAACCCTTTGAGGAAGTGAAAATGTAAACAAAGGCTGTGTCTTTCCCAGAAATGAAACATTTGATGTCCCTCCCTTCCTACCTGCGCCCTTATCGCCTCTCTCTCTCTCATCTTCTCTCCGCCTTTTCTTCTTAGGATAGCTTGTCGGTGTCTTCTTCCACAAACACACACACTCGTCTCACAGCATGGTCACAGCAGCATGGCTGACTCATGTGTTGTGGGGGCTGAGGGGGAGGGAGGGGGAGGCAGGGGCGGAGCCAGCCTGCCGTCAGAAACGCCCTGCACCCTGCAGATGTGGTGCTGCTGCAGACGTCGTGTTCTGCTGATGCGTTCATCTGGAGAATCTGGGTCAGAAACAACCCCAGCCTCTGACCTCATTACAAGCTGCCTACTCATCCTGCCCCTGCAGCCCAACCCTACCAGTAATTACCAACCATGACACACACACACACACAGGATCACACACACGTGTAGGCTATAGGAACACACACACACACCCACACCCACACAAATGCACTACAGATAATGAGTGAAATTGCACTGTTTACTGTAATGTGTGTCAAAAGACTAAATAAATAAATAACAAACCAACATACATTCTAACAAACAAAGTGTGCGCGGTCAACCATGCAGAGATCAAATCCAGATAACACCGCAAATCAGTGTATGTTTCAATGGAACAAATCACATCGGTTCCACGTCGGCTAGGTGTGAAGACCATCGAAGACACCTAAGTTTCTTTCATGCACTTTCAAGGTGAGAAACTGGCAGTGGCGGAAATCCCGGGGGTATACGACCCCAAACAAACCTAGAAAAAAATCAGATTTGACTGATGTTGACTAAAACTCTGAGTTCGCTGATAATGTAAATAAATGATGTTTACCCGCTAGGCTACAGTGCAAGCATCATGGTTACCAGGCAATACAAAGGCTACACTAGGCCTATGTGCAGTTGACTGCAGAATGATTTTCAATCTAGACTCTGAATGTGTGAATCACATAAACGCCAAGTTTATTAAAGTGCCTTCTTGACGACATCTCAGCTTTCAGCTGATTCATAACTATACAGTAATGTGGAGCGCCACGCGCGCGCGTTAAAGGTGACGTTAAACTGTTCCCCTATTGCCTAGGAAAAAGTAGCAGAAATCGCGAAACCAAATAGCGGTAAGCCCAAAACCTAGTTTTATCAATCCCATCTATTTACGCGGTGCTCGGTCCCGAGAGCGCCTAACCACAAGAAACAAGGTGAGTCAAACCGCAAAGCATCAGCGAGATCAAGGGGGGGGGGCAGCATCATCGTGTCATTGCTAGGTCGGCAGCTCCGCGGAAAATTTGTGGAGAAGCCACAAGACGCATCACTGATCGGGTGTGGGAATTTTTGAAAATCGAGATGATGGGAGTATATAACTTCTGTAAACGTGGCTACACATTGCAGTCTAGTTCAACAGTCAACAGTCAGAACAGTCGCGGTGTACGGTTGAGGTACAAGATAACAAAAAATGCACGGATTAGTCGCTGCTGTGGCTTTCATCACGGTGCTTGTCTACCAAGCAGACAGCACGCAGGTACACCATAGGGGCGCGCCAAGGCACGCGCCGAACTGTTTGAAACGGATCCCCCCAAACTTGATCAAACAGTTAACGGAGGAAACGAGCAAATTAAAGAATTTGTTAAAGGTAGGAAACAGGATGCTTTTATTCATTATCTGAAGGCCAACTTTAAAATGTGTATATACTGTAATTGTCATTTCAGTTCATTCATAATTTACATTTTGAAACAGAGCGATGTGGCCAGGCGCGAAAGAATTCTCCCCACTTTCTGTACATTCTGCACAAAAGCCAGAAAAGTGAGTAACAGGGAAAACCTCAACTTTAAACATTCTAGTTAAATCTATTAGCTGCAACTCCCCCCCCCCTCCACACACACACACACACACACGCACACACACATAAAAAGCCAAATCATGCCTGTATGATGTATGAATGACACTTTACTGTAATACATGTATGTGCATGCAAAAGTCTTAAACGTAAATTTACAACACAATTTAAAAAAATGTTTTACGTATGTAAAGCAAAAATGCTTGAACAAATATTGAAATGAAAAGACGAAAACAAACACATTCGCAAAATAGCTCTTTTATACTGCTGCACAAATACAGAAGACAATACTAAGGATTTGGTGATATTGGGTGCCTATGACTTCAGCACAGCACTGTATGTAAGTGTGCGTGAATGAGCTCAGTGGTAAAGCATTAGACTGCGGATCAGAGGGTTGGCAGGTTTGATTCCTCCTGTGTGTCCCTGGTTAAGAGGGTCAGCTGAGTGAACAGATGCTGTGTGTCCTGCAGCCCATTGGGACATGGGAGGTGGACAGTCTGCTGGAGCTGTACTCTGAGCTGGTGCTGCCAAGGGCTGGAGACGTCCTGCTGCCAAGGGCTGGAGACGTCCTGCTGCCAAGGGCTGGAGACATCCTGCTGCCAAGGGAACACCTGCTGCCCAGGGAACACCTGCTCCCCAGAGAGACAGGCAGAGAGACAGGCAGAGAGACAGGCAGCCTGTTCATGGAGATGTTCGCCAGGCTCACACACGAAGTCCGGCGCTGTGTGAGTATCTCCCTCCTTTCTCAGACAGACAGACAGACAGACAGGTAGTAAGGTAAACAGACAGACAGACAGACAGACAGACAGACAGACAGACAGACAGAGAGAGAGAGAGAAAGAGAGAGAGAGAGAGAGAGACAGGCAGGCAGACAGACAGAGAGACAGGCAGACAGAGAGACAGACAGAGAGACAGACAGGGAGACAGACAGACAGGCAGACAGAGAGCAAGACAGACCGATCGACTGACAAGCAGACTGACAGAGACAGACAGACAGACGGTTAATAACTGACTCCTCCTCTTCCTACAGCAAAGAGAGCACCCCACCACACCAGCTACAGCCAATAAGAAGAGCATCCGGAAGACGAAGAGAAAGCTTGTGAAGGTAAAACAGTCCTCAGATGAAACCATCTGGAAAGGCGTTTAGGATGACAAAATTTCTTCTATTTTTATCTGCATCGTGGAGATGTTAAAACAATCTGATTAACACTATCTCTCCCTCCTTCTCACTCCCTCTCTCTCTCTCTCTCTCTCTCTCTCTCTCTCTCTCTCTCTCTCTCTCTCTCTCTCCCCCTCCCTCCCCCTGTTGTCCAGGTGATGAAGCGGGGGGGGATGCAGGGGTGAGGAAGGCTGTGGGGGAGTTTCCCCAGATCCTCCTCTGGATCAGTGAGCTCCAGGTCCTGAACCACACCGAGAGAGAGTGACACACACACTCACACACACACACACGCACACACACACACACTCTCTCTCACACAGACACACACAGGGATGACATCACTCCTGCACTTCTACCAAGGTAGAACACCCTGTCCCACAATGATGACATCACGCCTATAACTCAGGGACTGGCTTCCCCTGGCTGGTGACTCAGCTGTCTTGCAGACCCTCAGATTTCACCTCAGCTACCTGGTGAGCACAGACCTACACACACCCAGGACCACACACATGTGAGTGGGGGATGTGTGTGTGAGTGTGTGTGTGTGTGTGTGTGTTTCCGTTAGCCAGTACATCATCTCCAGCTAACAGGGATGTTTTTACAGGTATTAATTCAGTTGTATTAACACAGTTCATCATGTCAGCTCAGACATAAGTATTATGCTGTACTGTAGTTTACTGATGACCTCTCTGATGCTAACCTGGTGAGGCTAGGCAGTGTGTGTGTGTGTTACCGTACACTGTCTGGATGAAACAGGGACCAAATGCCAAAGCCTTATCGAGTCCAAAAGAATCATTAGGGTTTCAAACGTCTCATCTGGGTTCTGGAACGTCAGGGTTCTGGAAGATCAGGGTTTTAGAACGTCAGGGTTCTGGAACATCAGAGTTCTTTGTGGAACTTATGTGTTACAAACTTATTTTGAATTTTAAACTTATTTTGTTGTTACAAATAGTTCTTTAAAGCATTGCTGTCAGTTGTGAAGTGTGGAGAAGTGATTTCTCCCTGCACCCCCCCTGCTTACGTTCTAGTGGGCTCATAGAAACGCCATAGCAACATGGAGGACTGTGTATCACTGTAGTTGTCCCATTATTTCAGAAACGTAAAACTGTAACAATGTCCCTACAGAATGCTGATTAGGAGTTTTCATTTTTCTATATTTATTGATGTGAGAGTAACTTATATGTAAGTTAGTATTTATCTTATTTGTTGAGGAAGGAAAGCGTTGTTTTTAGTATTTCTTTTCAATTCAGACACAAATACTATGTAGTACAACCTGATGTCAGTGGTCTGAATATTTAATAATAACTTGATGTCAGTGCTCTGAGTATCTAATAATAAATAAACTGTTGTTTGAACATCAGTAATTTTGTCTTTAATGTGTTTATAGGCTATAGAACAGACAGAAAGCTTCAGATCAGATACCAATTAGATGTCTGTCTGTCTGTGTGTGTGTGTGTGTGTGTGTGTGTCTGTGTGTGTGTGTGTACAGTTCACATTTGAATGAGATCATCTCAGTTTTCTCTTTATCTCCCTCACAACTCATAGATTGTCTCGCTCAGCCAATTGTGTGAAACCTCTTGCGACAGATAATTTACTCTCAATTTAGTCTGATCTCTTTACTGTAACACCGACTCCATCTAGTGGCAAAACCGTGTGACTACATGACACATATGGATGCTGTCGCATCCACACAGAGACACGCACACACAGACACACACACACACACAGACACACACACATACAGCCAAACACACACACACACACACACACAGACAGACAGACACACACACACACACACACAGACAGACAGACACACACACACACACACAGACACACACAGAGACACACAGACACACACAGAGACACATGCAAGATCATCTTTTCCACAGACAAAGAAAGAGAGGTGAAAGAGTGAGAACACTGAGCTGATGGAATGGTTGAACTGAACAATCATTTTTCCTACTTGCGTTATTGACAGAACCACACATTTACATAATAACCCCAAGGTTTGCTGATGTCACAGGAACATGTGGCTGATTCAGTCTTACTGAACTAGAGAATAGACTCCAGTTACACGCACACTTCTTACAATCATTCTTAGAAGGATAAATAACAGTTGTTACAAAAGTGTATGTAACACAATGTATATGCTTATGTCAAAACTTTGATTACATTAGTGAACGTGTCAGACATGACATTTCTAAACTATTTGAAACCTAAATATTCAAACAGTTACAGTTTAATTCTGGTTAAATAGGCGTAATTCCGATTCAGTTATCTAAATGACTCACACAACACATACATAGCATCACAATAGAAAAAAAGAGACCAATTGGTCTCACTTCTCTCTCTCTCTCTCTCTCTCTCTCTCTCTCTCTCTCTCTTGCTCTCTCTCTCTTGCTCTCTCTCTCTTGCTCTCTCTCTCTCTCTCTCTCTCTCTCAGTAGATACATCAACGTTTTAATTGGAGGAGAAGGAATCATGTTTGTGTATGTATTTACAGTTTTTCACAATTGTTAAAACACATTTCTTGAAACAGTCACCCACTTTCTTAAAACTGTAAACAGAAAATCTCATCTTCAAGCACTATTTACAAAACGAAAAATGCAAAATGAAACTTTCGCCTCAAAACAGATTTACCTGTGCTCAAAATCAAACACAGCTCTCAAATCATAAACAAAGTGATCTAAATTATATACACTATCAAGCAGTCAGTCAACAATACACCAAAAAATGGAAAACACATTTTTACGTTATCTCAAAACAAATTTAATATTTATCCGTCATTGTCTTTTGATGAACAAAGACATGTTCTATCATTGTAGCTCAAAATTGATCAGAAATGACTACTCTGCTTTGCTCTTAGCAATTTTTTTGCTCTTTCTCCTCCTTGTACCCCTATACAGTACTGTACCCTGCATCTCACTACTCGCAACTCACTCTTGTTCTTTGTTGATATGAACCTGCAACCAGTTGAAATCTTTTGAGCAGTCAGTGTTACTGTAAGAAATGGAAAGCAATGTTCAGGGCTATACAATTTGTTCATTGTACAGTATACAGCCTACAATGCACTGTACTACAGTATACAATACTATAGTAAAAGGGACAAAAATCAAAGGAGTAAATGTGATCAATATGCTTCTTCTTGTCTTTGGGCTGAGTTAGGCCAGAGCACTTTGTCGACATCACAAGCCATATTTCCCACCTTCAACAACCTGTTTACTCTCTGAACTGGTTTCATGGTTGTGTCACATCATTTGAAACAAGTGAAATCAATTTTGAGTGGTTGTGTTTAGTCAATGACATGTTTTCTGTATTTGTATTTGATTGTTGCCATTTGTGTTTACCAGTATGGATGACATGTGCATTAGAGTGCAGAATGTGTTTTAAAAATGCGAATGTGTTTAGAGTTTTGCTGGAAATTGTAAGTGAGATATGCAAATTGTGTTTTATGTGAAATGGTTTACAGTAAGGTATTGACAACAAACAGGCACTATTAGCTATATGAGTTCAGGCAACTGTGAACTTTGTTCAGCCAATGGGTTTTAGTGTTTTAGCAATTGAGAAAAACTGTATTACAGTTTTTCACGATTGCTAAAACACTAAACCCCATTCTCTAAATCAAATGTTCAGTAACCTAAACCAATTTGTCAAATCAGACACTCTTTTGGCAAAACTCTAAACACATTCTCATTCACTAAACACATTTTGCACTGTGATGCACTTGTGCTGCAAAATGGTAAACACAGGCGGCAAACAGTAAACACAACTACAACACAGTTGTCATCTGTAAAACACAATGACTCAAAATTGTTCACACTTGTTTCTAATGCTGGTTTGGAACAATGTTAGCTTTCACCGTGGTGTCCAAATACAAGAACAGTTCAAAAATGTTTCTCTGTGTGGCGGTGGAAGGACTATGACCAAAACCCATATACCAGGGTACATTTCATACAGGCAATTGAATTGGCCTGTGGTGACATAGGTGTGGAGTGTTTTCAAGGCTGTATCCAGCACACCAGAGGGTTTTTTCTTGTTGACAGTACTACAGTAAGTTACTGTAGGATGGTTACTGTAATATTTTCAAATCAAATGGACAGTATTTGTATAACCCTTACAAGCAACGTCATAGAGGGCTTCACAATATGTCCATAGAATTGCCCCTCAGCCAACCTCAAGCTTTAAGGAAGAAAAGGAAAAACTCACTTGAGGAGGAAAAATATAAGAAACCTTGGGATGAGCAATTCAGTGAGGGATCCCCTTCTCCAGAGACGGTTGGTGAAAGAGAGGAGCTGAACACAGGCTAAACATGGTCATACAGCAGGAAAGTGTCAATGGGTGTTGTAACACCAAAATCCAGTGTTTCAAAATCCAAAATCAATTTTCTTTATTGAATTTACTGTGTAAACATAGTAAACAAATTCTTCTTTACATGTAACTATATGGCCTGGATACTGTGTTCTCTATTTGTTTGTGTTGTGTCTAATGCTTGCTCCATAGTGTTTATATATTGATTTGTTGTGTTTATGATCTGAAAGCATAGTTTGATTTTGAGCGCAGGTTACATGGTTTAGGAGCGAGTGTTTGATTTTGCCAGAAGAGTCAGAGGTTTTGGGAATGGAGTTTGAATATTTGGTTTTGTGTTTACAGTTTTGAGAAAATGGTTGACTGTTTCAAGGAAAGGTGTTTTGCAATCGTGAAAAACTGTATTGGCTGTGTAACTTCAACACAAACCCACTCACTCACACACCCGCACGCACACACACTAGCTTACAAACCTGCACATGCACGCACACACACACACAACACACAGACACATAGTGTACACACACATATACACACACACCCACACCGACCACAGCCTGCTCTCTAGTATGCTGCATCTCTGCACCCTGAAAGACCAAGCAAGACCCAAGGTTGTGCTGTTTGTCTATTTGCAATGGATACCCGTCTACAGAGTGTATCTATGCATGTGTGTGTGCAAATGGATCTGTGTGTGTGTGTACGTGTCTACAGTACGTCGAGTTTGTGTATCTATGCGTGGGTGTGTTTGTTTGTGTTTGCAGTGTGCTTGTCTAGAGAATGTATCCTATACGTGTGTATTTGCGGTGTGTGTACGTGTCTACAGTTTGTCTAGTGTGTGTGCGCGTACGTATCTGTGTGTGTTTGACTGCGGTGCGTTGTGATTGAAGGCATATCTCTGGTGACGTGGACTGATGCTGCGGCCCTGAGAGTGAGGCTGCCTCACATCCACTTCACCTGCTACTGCCTCTCTCCTCCGCACCGCGGTAACCAAGACTACGCAACTTACATTCACGTCCCCCTTGAACCGCGGATAGTTTGAGGTTTAGAAACTCCACCGTCACACCTCGTCACAACTTACCTTACTTTCTCCTCTCTCCTCTCTTTACTTCTCCTCCTCTCCCCTCCTCTCCTCTCCTCCTCTTCCCTCCTCACGTCTCCTCCTCTCCCCTCCTCACCTCTCCTCCTCTCCTCCTCTCCTCTCCCCTCCTCTTCCCTCCTCACCTCTCCTCTTCTCCTCCTCTCCCCTCCTCTTCCCTCCTCACCTCTCCTGTGTCTCTTCCCTCCTCTCCCTTCAACCTTTTTCTCTTTCTCCTCCTCTTTACGTGTGGCTGTTTGTAAATGTGCTATATAAATAAAGTTGAACTTGAACTCTTTACTCTTAGATAAAGCACCTCCTCTACTGTTAGATACAAAAGGGGTGCTTTATCTAAGAGCAAAGAGTTCAAGTTCAACTTTATTTATATTGCACATTTACAAACAGCCACACGGTTGGTCAAAGTGCTTCACAGTGCGTTTGACCTTACACATGCACTTAAGAATACACACGTACACAATGAAATAGAGTTCAAAAGCTAAAATAGGAATTATAAAAAATAGTAGACAAAATAGAATAATCAGTTTCAAAGAAGAGGAGGTGCTTAACAGTAAAGCATAAAAAAACACTTTTAAAGAGAAAAAAAGAGAACAAATCTTAAGATTTCTGAGGTAATGCAGCTGAGGTAAACAGCTGCATGCTGGCATTTCTGCTCAGAGGAAGTTCCAGGTGAAGTGTTGGAAACACACAGACACACAGTTCCCAGTAAGTCACAGTGCACAGTGCAGGGAAAGGTGGTGTCATTCTTACCAAAGCTTCAGTGGTAAAACGTACACAGCCTTTTTTCAGCCTGTGGTGCAAACTGGCAAGCAGTTTGAACATGACCCCCACCCCCACCCCCACACACACACACATATATGCATACATACACATACATACACGGACACACACACAAAAACACTTGCACACATAAACACACAAGCGTAAGCACACACAGAGACATCCCTGGTGAGCACCTAATGAGAGTTCTGGTTGAGAGGCAGCGTTGAGGTTGGGGCTAGGGTCAGGGTTAGCGTCAGGCTGACAGAGGGAGGAGACTGAGGGACTTCACGTGTTAACCGTGTTTTAGGAGCAGACTTGATCTTGAAGGGAAATGGAGATGAGGAACCACCAAAACCCCAAACCAGAGCTGGGGGTGTTCTCCTGTGAGGGACGTCCTCACACACTATATAAACCCTCACATACACCATGAAGACACAACTCACACACTCTGACTCAGGACGGACCAGTTGCTGCACACCAACACACACACACACACACCAGAGGAGAGCGACAAGAGTGTTTGAGAAGACCTCCCCAGCGAGCTGCAGAGTGTTCAGACAGAGAGACCACCAGCACCATCAGATCCACTTTCAGGAGCGACTGAAGCATCAGAAGGCGACGGCGAAGGTTCTAAAGGTTCTGAAGACCTGTGAGAGGATTCCGGAAGACGAACAGGTTCCAGGAGAAAGCAACAAAGTTCTGATGGGTTTTCCCGTGGTGTTGGTGCTGCTGCTGCCCTGTATGGCTGTGGGCAGCGTGCAGGCCAGTCCCATCTACATCTCCCCAGCTATGGAGACACACATACAGGCTCTCGAGGGACCTTACGTGAGTAAACACACACACACTCACACACACACTATCCCACACGCACACACCATCACACACACGCACCATCACACTATCACACCCAGACACACACCATCACACACACTCACACACACGCACATGAGCGCTAAAGTGTGTGTTTGTGTTCTTGCAGAATCTGAAGGATCCCTCTCTGGTACCTAAACCCATCTTCCTGGTCCTGCTGAAAGACATCAACACCACCCTCCAGGTAACTCCTCCCACATTAACTCCCCCCCCCCCCACACACACACACACATCCCCTCACTTCCGGTAAAACAGTTGTGGTCGATTTGGTTAAAAATCTTAATTGTTGAAAACAGCATTCACACAGAGGCTCTTCCAGAAATCACCAATTGATGAATTGATTAATGAGCTAATTGGTTAATTGGTTTCCAACCCCTCGCAGAGATACCAGCAGATGTTGCTGCTGAATGCTACGTTGTCCATGTACGTCAAGATGCTCTCCTCCATGCTGGCCGACCCCGCTGCTCAAACCCAGCACACCCACCTGGAGTCTCTGCGAGGTCAGGTGCTGCACCTGAAGAAGCATGTGTTCCAGAGTGAGAGCCCCCGTCTGGACACCTTGCTGCACAAGCTGGACGCAGTCCAGGTAAGGGACTGCCACACACCGCACGCTCACAGCACAACAACAACAAGAAGAAGAATATAGTCATAGTAACCTGCATTTATAAAGCACCTTTCTCACACCAAAAGATGCTTTACATAGGAACATACAAAACAAATGTGAATATTATACCCAAATACACTAGAGAAGGTGGAAGTAATATTGAACTTAATTCATCTTACGGCTAAATTGTAAACCCGTCAGACATTTTAAAGAAAGTGTGTGTACCGGCAGAGTACATTAATAATGTGTGTGTGTGTGCAGGTGGAGGACAAATTGGTCCAGAGAAAAGCTTTGAATGAGCTGAAGGAAGTGTTCCAGGTCGCCTCAGAGATTGGTTCAAAACGCCGCAATTAAAACTTGTAGTCTCAACCACCAATCACAGCGCTGGAGTCGGAGCAGTTGGTCCAATCACAACAGGCATCGGGGCAGATTGTCCAATCACAACATAGCGGACAAGCAGACGGTCCAATCAGACCGACGTGTTAATTCTGTCAATCTTCTTCTGTAATAATCATATTTATTTAACTTAACATAATTTAACATATTTATTATCTGATTCAAAGCATCAGCTTTTTGTGGATTGTTGTTGAAGACATGATCTGTATTTATGAATCGTTCTGAATAAATCATTTGAATGGAGATTACGTTTTTTGATTCATTCTTCGTTCATACATGTTGCTGTTCGGTCTGGAGCAAACCCAGCCAGAGGGGTGCTCAGTACACAGAGCCAAGAAACATGAAGAAGAAAACTGCTTTAAACCAGATCGAAAAATGCAAACATGGACTAACACACCTCTACCACGGAAACCAAACCCAAGTTTGAGGATCAAGAGGTTTCAAGTTCAAATCTACGCTGTTCAAATCCACGCTGTTTAGGATAAAAACACCAAATGAAAACATGACATTGATAAGAAACTAAAACAGTGATAACCACATTCCTTCAGTTGATCCTGAGAGGAAGGTGCCTGAAGAAGGTGGAGACCAAAAATATTTATTTTCAAAACTTTTTTGGTGAAAAAAAAACACGCCACAAACTTTTCACACAAAACACGCCACAAAAAATGTCTACTTCTTAATCTACTGAAGGAGAGAGAGAGACAGAGGGAGAGAGAAAGAGAGAGAGAGAGGGAGAGAGAGAGACAGAGAGAGAGAGAGAGAGAGAGAGAGAGAGAGAGAGAGAGAGAGAGAGAGAGAGAGAGAGAGAGGGAGAGAGAAAGAGAGAGAGAGAGGGAGAGAGAGAGAGTAAAACTGATGTCTGACTGGCTGGAAATTCCCATGAGGAACCTGAGAGAAAAAGAGAGAGAGGCAGACAGAGAGAGAGAGAGAGAGAGAGAGAGAGAGAGAGAGAGAGAGAGAGAGAGAGAGAGAAAGAGAGAGAGAGAGAGAGAGCGAAAGCACTTACAATAAAAAAACTATATTTTCTTATTTACTCATTTAGCAGATTATTATGATGATATACTGTATGTGTTCGATCAATTACCATAATATTACATTAAATGTAATTTGGGATTATTATATATTATTATGATAGTTTGTGATAGCAAAAATTTCAGTTCTATTAAATGTGTCTTCTCTTCACCATGCACTGCTTTGGCAACTTTGTTCAACCTGAATACTCATGCCAATAAAGCATACTGAATTGAATTGTTAGTGTGAGAGTGAGAGAGGAAAGAGGGAGGGTGAGGGAGAGAGAGTGGAGAGAGAGAGGGTGAGGGAGAGAGAGCGGAGAGAGAGAGGGTGAGGGAGAGAGAGCGGAGAGAGAGAGGGTGAGGGAGAGAGAGCGGAGAGAGAGAGGGTGAGGGAGACAGAGAGAAAGGGAGGATTGTCTCACCTCTGAAGGAGAATGACTCCTGAGTGTTTCTGTGTGGAGGTGGTCAGGTGACGCAGCAACCAATCACGTTGTGCGTGGTGGAACAAGACGTAGAATCACAACCCACCCAATCCTGGTAGAGCATGAGGGAGAGCACCGGAACGTTCCGAAACTCATGGTAACGGTGGTGACGCAACCATGAAGGGTGGGGTTAGGGGTGGGGGTCGTTAGGGTCGTTAGGGTCGTTAGGGTCATTAGGGTCATTAGGGTCGTTAGGGTTAGGGTCGTTAGGGTCAGGGTCGTTAGGGTCAGGGTTAGGGTTACCACTGAGATGGTCAGCATTCAAACTGTGTGTGACGGTGAGCAGACTCTTACCTGATCACACTGACTATGACAGTGTGTCACCCTGACACACTCTGACTAAAGCGTGTCCAGATTTCCGATCAAGGACAGAGTTCACATCCAGGTCAATACTGAGTGAAGATCTGGGCAGGGATTGGTTCATAGATATTTGAGATCAGGGCAGTGATTGGTTCATTGATGGGAACACTTCTATGTTCACATATTCCGCCAAGTATTACCGTAATTCATACCGTTTTCTTTCTTCATCGACCATTTCTGCTTCTGAGAACAGTATCATGACTCTACTGAAGAGGCTTGCATGGAGCAACGCCCAGATGTACCCCTGTCAGTCCTACACACACACACCTGTGCACACATGCATGCATGCACACACACACACACGTTTACACAAACAAATACCTGTGCACACACACACACACACACACACACATGCACACAAGCACACACACACCTGTGCACACATGCATGCATGCACACACACACACACGCACGCATGTTTACACACAGAAATACCTGTGCACACACACACACACACACATGCACACAAGCACACACACACATGCATGCTGGTGGGCTCTGCTGCACAAAACCACAGAGTTCTTTTCCCCTGGCCTCGCCCCGTCACTACTCCGTAACTCACCTCCTTCAGGGGTGAACAGATGGGGAGAGGGCTGGGGAGAGGACTGGGGAGAGGACTGGGGAGAGGACTGGGGAGAGGACTGGGGAGAGGGCTGGGGAGAGGGCTGGGGAGAGGGCTGGGGAGAGGGCTGGGGAGAGGGCTGGGGAGAGGGCTGGGGAGAGGACTGGGGAGAGGGCTGGGGAGAGGGCTGGGGAGAGGACTGGGGAGAGGGCTGGGGAGAGGACTGGGGAGAGGACTGGGGAGAGGGCTGGGGAGAGGGCTGGGGAGAGGGCTGGGGAGAGGGCTGGGGAGAGGACTGGGGAGAGGTCCTGATGACAAACACACGGCTGATATGGAGGCATTGAAAGTCACTGTTTCCCCACAGACCAACCAGGAACCAGCCTGCTGTGTCTGGAGCCCTGAACACAGGAAACCACGCACCCACCATCAGCCCACCAGACCCCTGTGCACTCTGACACACTGGCATGTTACACAGGCGGGCTAACACACATGGACACACACACACATGGACACACACACACACTAGCTGCAAACGTACAAAACACACGCACGCAGGCAAACACATTTCTTTAAGTTCTCCTCACAGCAGAAACGTAGGTGTCTCTTTTCCAGAGAAACTGAGAAACAACGAAAGCGTCAAAAGCTGAACTTCCCTGACAACAGGAAGCATCATCAGCACCAGCCTCACTACTTCCTGGGGGAGTCCTGGACCCCAGCGGGGGGAGGCGAGAGTGGGGAGGCGTCTCTGACACGAGAGGAGCGTCTGTGTAAGTTAGAGGAAACTGACTTCTCAGTCAGGGAACCCACATTTTCACACCTCTGTTGGTATATATACCCCTGCAGAGCCCGAGCCAGCACCATTCTCACAGGCCTCCAGAGTCCTCCACCACACTGAAGGCTGAACTTCAGATCAGGCTGCAGGCTGAGTGAGACAGGGTGTGAGGTCTGGTGATTGTGTCCAGGTTAGGATGAGTACCAGGCATGTGTGGAGCGGGGCAGCAGTGTGTCTCTGTGTCATGCTCTGCTGGATGGGGGAAGCCAGAGTGGACTCAGCGTTCCTGTCGGACGCCATGGACAGCAACATCCAGAAACTGATAAAGCAACATGTGAGTATCTCTCTCTCTCTGCTTCTCGATCTCTCTCTCTCGCTGCCTCTCTCTCTCTCTCTCTCCCTCTCTCATAGACCCGTGGCTGTAAAGAGTGAGTTTGCTCCCACTGTGTCAGGCCCTGATGGCACAGAGGGCCAGGGGGCAGAGGTCAGGGGTTACAGTTGAACCCCAAGGCTAGGGTATTGTAGCTGACTTGGCTGGTCTACATCAAATACAGTGGCAGCTCTATTTGATGATGTATACAAATGCTTCTGTTAGATCCCAAGTGTCAGGCGTTTCTGTGGGCTGGGCACTACCCTGCTTCACCTGGGTCTGCTGGGCACTACCCTGCTTCACCTGGGTCTGCTGGGCACTACCCTGCTTCACCTGGGTCTGCTGGGGACAGGGCCTGCTGGGGACAGGGTCTGCTGGGGACAGGGTCTGCTGTGGACAGGGCCTGCTGGGGACAGGGTCTGCTGGGGACAGGGTCTGCTGGGGACAGGGTCTGCTGGGGACAGGGTCTGTGGTTAGAGGGACTGGTACATGCTGGGGACAGGGTCTGTGGACAGGGTCTGCTGGGGACAGGGTCTGTGGACAGGGTCTGCTGGGGACAGGGTCTGCTGGGGACAGGGTCTGTGGTTAGAGGGACTGGTACATGCTGTGGACAGGGTCTGTGGACAGGGTCTGTGGTTAGAGGGACTGGTACATGCTGTGGACAGGGTCTGTGGACAGGGTCTGCTGGGGACAGGGTCTGTGGACAGGGTCTGCTGGGGACAGGGTCTGCTGGGGACAGGGTCTGTGGTTAGAGGGACTGGTACATGCTGTGGACAGGGTCTGTGGACAGGGTCTGTGGTTAGAGGGACTGGTACATGCTGTGGACAGGGTCTGTGGACAGGGTCTGGGGACAGGGTCTGTAGACAGGGTCTGTAGACAGGGTCTGTGGACAGGGTCTGTGGTTAGAGGCACTGGTACATGCTGTGGACAGGGTCTGTGGACAGGGTCTGGGGACAGGGTCTGTAGACAGGGTCTGTAGACAGGGTCTGTGGACAGGGTCTGTGGTTAGAGGCACTGGTACATGCTGTGGACAGGGTCTGTGGACAGGGTCTGGGGACAGGGTCTGTAGACAGGGTCTGTAGACAGGGTCTGTGGACAGGGTCTGTGGTTAGAGGCACTGGTACATGCTGTGGACAGGGTCTGTGGACAGGGTCTGGGGACAGGGTCTGTAGACAGGGTCTGTAGACAGGGTCTGTAGACAGGGTCTGTGGTTAGAGGGACTGGTACATGCTGTGGACAGGGTCTGTGGACAGGGTCTGTAGACAGGGTCTGTGGACAGGGTCTGTAGACAGGGTCTGTGGACAGGGTCTGTGGACAGGGTCTGGGGACAGGGTCTGTAGACAGGGTCTGTGGACAGGGTCTGTGGTCGGTGTGACAGGCCAGTAGCACCTGTTAGCAACTGTTAGCTTTGCTGCCTACACATTCACAGTTATCTACTGAAACCAGATGAGATCATGGTGATGTCACCATCTGGATACAGTCAGCTCTTAGTGTGAATCCCCCAAGCCCTTTCTGAATGTGGTGTTTGGGTTGGGACGCCTGATGGGGACCCAGGTTCTCTGAGGACCCAACCACCTCCACTACCTCCAACTCACACATCACTGGGTTCTGACACAACCCTTTAAACAACAACAGAACAACTGATCAGAAGTCTGACAACTCAAACAACTCTCTCTCCCTCCCTCTCTCTCTCTCCCTCTCTCTCTTTCGCTCTCTCTCTCTCCCTCCCTCCCTCTCTCTCTCTCTCTCTCTTCCTCTCTCCCTCTCTCTCTCCCTCCCTCCCTCTCTCTCTCTCCCTCTCTCCTCTCTCCCTCTCTCTCTTCCTCTCTCTCTTTCGCTCTCTCTCTCTCTCCCTCCCTCTCTTCCTCTCTCTCTCTCTCTGTAGAAACTTCAAGAGACCGAACGTTCCTGGGGTTCTCCTGTGTTTCCTGCAGATCTCCTCAACTCCAAGTTGGAGGTAAGATTCTTGAGAAGAACCCTCCCCCCCCCCTCCCCTTTTGTCTCTCTCCCTCTGTCTTTGTCCCCCACCCACTCACTATTCCTCCCTCTCTCTCCCTCTCTCTCTCTCTCCCTCTATGTCTCTCTCCCTCTCTCTCTCAGGATTCAGAAAAGGCCATCCTGATGGGCCTGGCCCTGGAGGTGTATGAGAAGATACTGGGGCAGATGGCGGGGCAGGAGGGGGAGCAGCAGGGGGAGGGGGGGCAGGAAGGAGACCAGACCCGGGCTCAGGTCTTGAAGAGAATCAAAGAGATCCAGAAGAACTACTTCCCTCGCCACGTGGAGGTTGGGAAGGTTGTGAAGAAGCTCTGGAGCATTAAGGTGAGTGTTCTGACCTGCAGGGGCTGAGGCACAGGCTGGAGCTGTTAGGCTGGAGCTGTTAGGCTGGAGCTGTTAGGCTGGGGGCGGGGCTGGAAGCTAAGGCTGGAACTCACTGAGTCTCTTTCCCTCCCTCCCTCCCTCCCTCCCTCCCTCCCTCCCTCCCTTCCTCCCTCCCTCCCTCCCTCCCTCCCTCCCTCCCTCCCTCCCTCCCTCCCTCCCTCCCTCCCTCTCTCCCTCAGACTGAAGACGTGCAGGTGCAGAGTAACTCCCTGTGGGAGCTGAAGAGGGTGTATGAGGAGGCGTCCCGCCTGGGGAACCATTTCAAGAAGCTTCAGATGAGGAGAAGGAGACGACAAGCTCAGAGGACCAAAAATCCCCGGGTATAGATGTCCCTCCGGCCTGGCCAACCCCCACCTCTCCCCGAGATACAGCAGCTATTTTTTAACTAAATTCTATTTATTCTATTTTATAATATATAATAATTATTTATTTTAATAATATAGTTTTTCACATTGTACACAATGGTATATTATCGTTGTTAACATAATCTGTTTTTTTAAAATCATCAATACATTTAATTTATTTATTACTGTAAGTGGACTGGGGAATCTCGATGACTAAATAAACTGACATGAGTGATGAAACATGTTGTGAGGATTTAAACTTTTAATGACTGACACACACACACACACACACACAAGCACGGTCACAGTACACACGCACACACCCACGCACACACAAGCACGGTCACAGTACACACACACAAATATACACACACAGAGAGACATCACAGACACACACAAGTGGAAGCATGGTTGATGAGTCACCAATACTGTCATACAGTCTGAGGAAACAAAAACAGCCGGAACAGCATTCTTCTAAACATAGCACACACACACACACGCACACACACAAACAAACACACACGCACACACTCAACAACTGTCACACACACTAGCACAGGCACACACACACACGCAGACATGCGTGACAAAAAAACCCACTGGCCCCATGCCTGTAAGGTGTGTGAACTGAGCTACTGGTGGTGTTCTCACCAAACTGGCTCAGTGGCAGATAAGGGCCTTAAAGCATCTTGGCATCGCAGACTTCAAAGCTGGGAGGAAGAAGGCCGCACAAAATCCTGCATCTGCATTTCTTCACAACAACAAAAGCTATCATGTTCTAGGTAATGAATACTGCTTCAGGATATTCATTGTGTTTTGATCCCTCAACCTGGGAACACAGTGGCTGGGAAGGTGCGAGAGGAAGAACCAGACAAACTGCCTCTTCCCAGCAGTTACGCAAGTAGGTCAGTGAAGGAGGAGAGAAGGATTAATGCTGTCATCTCAACATGCCCATGACAATGCGTTTCTCTTACGTAATTGAGAAATTATTTTGACTTGGCAAGCAACAACTACACAGTAGCATAAAAAAAATATGTATAGTATATAGTTTGTATCAACGGCTTGACACATAAATGCTACCTGTAGTATCCCTGCAGTGACCCAAACAGCAGCTGTCTTCATCTAGAAGAAACCTGCTAGTGACTGATGACAACCAATAAACAGTGTGTGTGTCTTTGTGTCTGTGTGTGTGTGCTTGCTAATGACTGGAGACCTCTGACATTCCTAAACACAAGAAATAAAAACGTTAGCCTTTGTGTGCAATAATGGTGATGTGGATAAATGTGTCTCAAAATAATGTCCAAGGACATGAACGACATGGAAGCTTTTTCAGAACAATGAATGGAGAAGTCAGGGACTCTGACACACGAAAGGTTTGGAAAGCTCCAGGTGAGCATAATGCATTCAGGGTAAAGAGAGTTCACCCATGTCCTGCCTCTGTCCACCCTCCTTGTTTTATTTCCTTCCAAGGAAAGACGAAAAGAAGGAAAATAGGAAGGGAGGAAGGAAATAATCTAAATAATCAAATCCAGTGCTTCAGAGGGTTGTTTAGCTGAGAGAGAGCAGGGGTCAGGGGTCAAGGGTCAGCTTATTAATACCTCTGTTGGTGTGTTTTATCAATACATCTATCAACATGCTTATCAAAACTTTTATCAGCATGCATGTCAATACATCCTTTAATGTGTTTATTAATACACATGTTGACACCTCTATCAACAATCTTTCTATTGATACTTTCATTATGTTTAACATGAACGTATGTCTTTCAATCCTTCCTATATGTTTAATGTATGCACCTTCCTGCCAAAGTAAATTCCTTGTCTGTGCAAACATTCATGGCGAATACAATCCCTTGTGATTCTTCTGATTCTGATCAGCGTTTGTGTAAAGGTGCAATAATGTAGGCCAGGACGGAAAGTTAGACTCAAAGTGAATCTGAAGCAACCATCTCCTCACTCTTAAACCTTCTCATCTCCATACCTCAACCTTGACAGCGTGTCTGGCTTTCTGAAGACGGTGAGGTGTTTGCAAGCCAGAGGAGCTGTGACCTGACCAGATGAAGGCCCCCCCAGCAGAGCGTGGGCGAAGGAGGTCACACGGCCATGCTTCGCTTCAAACGTTACTGTCAGGGTCCTCTGCTGCCCGCTCCCCTTCCTGCCCCCCCCCCTTCTCACAGAGCTCCTTCACGCTGCGGCTTATTCACTATCTAGGACACGCAGAGACCCTGACATACCGTGACCTGGATAGAGTCTCCACACATCACCACATGCTCTCTAACTACAAGCTGAGAGAGACAAAGAGACAGAGAGACAGAGAGACAGAAACAGAGGGAGAGAGAGAGAGAGGGGTCATGGTGTTGAACCCTCAGAACCCAGTTCCTCTGGGCTTCTGGACCAGTGTAACCAGGAGAGGGTTCTGTAACCAGGAGAGGGTTCTGTAACCAGGAGAGGGTTCTGTAACCAGGAGAGGGTTCTGCTGAGCTGGCCAGGGAGGTTCAGCATCCTCCTGCAGATGACCTACTTCATGGTGGGCGGGGAGAAAAGGGAGGGAGGAGGTAGAGGGAAAGAGGAAGGGAGTGGGGGAGGGAGGGAGAGGGAGGAGAGTCAGGTAGCCTATATAAGTCAGGACTCAAAGGTGGAAGGCAGACATAAGAACACAGTCAGTCAGGTAACTTGGCAGGCAGGTGTCGTCAGCCAGACAACCAGGTTATTAGAGAGCCAGTCAGTGAGGTGTCCTGCCTAACAGGGAGCTAAAGAACCAGTTAGACGACCACCTAAATTAAGTTCCACAAGAAAGTTGCTTTCAGTTACCTGAAAGTATCTGTGCTCATTGGCGGCAGGAGAGACCTCACAGCTCACAGAGACCCAGAGAAGACCAGGTCAGGACCAGGTCCAGCACCAGCACCAGGTCCCAGTCCCCGGCAGACAGGATGCTGCCCAGGCTCCCGTGGCTCGTGAGGGCGCTAGTCCTCCTGACCCTCTGGGGGCAGCAGAGCGTGCAGGCCAGGAGAGGGCAGCAGCGCGTGCAGCCCAGGCGGGGGGCCAGGTGTGCTGAGGGGAAGGCTGCTTGCGCTGATCTGCACACTCTGAACAGACTGCTAATGAATATGGCTGCCCATGGCATTGTAAGTACAGGACAATGTTATCTACAGTCACGTGGGTTAGTTACTGCTGTAAACCCTAATGATATCATGTAACCCGCTGACTCATGAAATGACTGACTGACCGACTGACTAGCAGGCTGACTGACTGGCTGGCTGGCAGGCTGACTGGCTGGCTGGCTAACTGACTGGCTGGCAGGCAGGCTGGCTAACTGACAGGCTGGCTAACTGATCTGACCCTCTCTTTCCTCTGTCCAGAATGACTCGGTGCATGATGAACGGATCCTTCTGGAGGTGAAGAACTTCCGTAAGATCAAACAGAAAACGGTGAGTCCTGCACCCAGCACCAGCTGAACCTCTGACTCCTGCTCCAGCTAGGTTTACCCCCAGCGAGGGAGGAGTGAGAGAGACTGTGTTGAAGAAGCAGGGACACCAGCTGAGGCATCAGAACAGTCTAACATGATGTGTTTTCACCCTCTTATTTCATCCCAATTCTAAAATGTGATCATGTGACACTCTCAGCCGAGTTCTTTAGATGTCCGTTTCTCCGACTGTATTGTGTGTGGTTCTAATGTGGAGGTTCTCGTTCCTCGTTCCAGAAACTCCACGGGTGTGTTCTGCTGAAGGTCCTGGACTTCTTTGAGGATGTTCTCCTGAAAACAGCTCAACATCCTCACCTGAAGGCCTTCCTGCCCGCCATGCAGCGATGCGTCAAAGTGGTAAGGGAAGGAAGGGCGGGCCAAGTTGTTCTCTGGTCCAATCGCTTTGAGCGATCGACTCATCACTGTTTCCCATTGGCTTGCAGAAGGAGAAGAGTTGTGACGGACTGTACCACAAGGCCAATTGGAACGCAGGGAACCAGGTAAATGGAACGGATGTACTTGGTTCTAGTGCAAGCAATTGTTTATTGGGTTTTGCATGTTCATTTTGTTCCCTTCTATGATCTGACCTCAGTTTGTAATATGTGTTCTATGTCATATCCCCTCTGTGTTGAAGTTTGGGTTAATGTTCAACTTCCTGCCTGGGTCTGAACCCAGTGTGACTCCTGTCTGTGTTGTGTTCCAGTCCCAGCCTCTGTCCAGTCTGAAACCCAGAGACATGGCCATTCTGCAGCTACACTTGCTTCAGTCAGCCAGCGAGAAGGTCAGTTGTATTCCTCAGACAAACATTCCATCAGGTAGTCCCAGCGTAGCAGGTGTGATTGCATCGCTCGTCAGAGTCACTTCCTCATGACCCGCACTGGGGGTTTGAACTCAAGTGCTCTTGACTGGCCATCACCTTTACAAACACTGCTTTAACCTGCTACGCCACCGAAAAGTTAACTCTTCGATAGCACGGGTGGGCAGTATTTACGCTGAGGAGTTTAACCAATTCAACTTGATATACTGCTGAATGAATACTCATACACTATTGTGCTGTTGCTTCGTGTGTGTGTTCAGCTGTCAGATCCTGGCCTGGTGGACAAGGCTCTGATGGAGATGCAGGGCCTGGTGAAGGGGGGATACGTGCAGGGGCGGGGCTGGCGTCGCTGGGAGAAGACGAAGCAGGGGTGACATCACTTCCTGGACACGCCCACTTTACGAAATATAGACAACCTCCGGAATGTCTCCCTCCCACGTCACCTTGGAGACGGACCCCTTCACCTTGGAGACGGACAGACGACGGTTAAAGAAGATGGTGCAGTTGTGTATTTGTGTTTTGTGTCCTTTTGTATTCATCAAAAAAAAATGCTTTTAGTGAAAAAGCAATATTTGTCGACTCATGAAATTGTAGTTACTTTCACTTTTAAAAAGTTTTGAAACAGTTGTGAAAAGATTCAAAATGAAAATAATTATTAGTATAAACTGTCTGTATTGTTGATGATACAAAGAAAAAGAAAGATGATGAGAATTAGGAAGATGATTCCAACATTGTATTTTAATTTCTGCTTATATTTTTGTATTTGCTTCTTGTCTGTGAAGCTGAGGTCAATTCTCTGAGTAACTTTACCAGAAGTGAGAATAGATCAAAACTGGTGTTGTACTTTCAATGAAAGGTTCAGTTTGGGACTGTGAAGGCAGGCAGTAATGTTTGGATTAACCTCCTTGACTTCATTTTTCTGTGAAAATATGAGGTGAGGTTAATATATAGCTGGTGTGTGTGTTAATGTAACCTGCTTTTGTGCATGTAAGTCTTCCAATTAAAAAGTGGCAGCTGAACAGTTTGTGTGTCCAAACATGAAAGAGTGTGTGTGTGCATATGTGTGTGTGTGTACATATGTGTGTGTGTGTGTGTGTGTAGTTATGGGAAATTCCAGAGAAGCTGGGCTTTTATGAAGCGATTTGATGTTGAGCGTGTGGATTGTTGAGTGTGGTGATGGTTGAGTGATTGCTCAATGGCAGGTATGTGATTAACAGATCCTGGGATAACACTGGTAACACAACCAGTTCACTTCAAAGATTAGGTTCAAGATAAGTTTACACTGTGCATCTGATAATTCACACAGATACACCCACACCCACATGCATTACATGTAAACAAAGACACATGCATCCATAACTGTGTGCATGACGCATGATTTATTTGTTGTTCATATGAAACTAATTAAACAAACAGTGACAAAGTACATAGCAACACTTTAAACAAACACTGGTGCAAACACAACGGTGATCAAGACTTGCCTAGCAATGAAGCAGAGTGCATATGTGTGTGTGTAAGTGTATGTGTGTGTGCCATTGTTTAGCCTTTTAACTGTTTAGCCTTTAGCAAGCGAGTGGTTGCATGTGTGTGTGACCAGGTAAATATCTGTGTCAATAAACCCCCAGGGCCACAGTGTGTGTGTATTGTGTGTGTGTTCATTTGTCAATGTAAACTGCAGTTATACACTTGTGTAATGTAGTTACATGTATGTATACGTTTAGTTATTATGTGTGTGTGTCTTTCTGTATAAATATGAGAACGTTTAAGGCTCTGAATGATATGGATCACAAATATATCTGTAGTTCCACTGCTGCTTAATATAAGCCTTTTGTTCTTCAATGCCAATGAAGCCCATTGGATTAAACAAAGAAGATGAACAGGAGTTGTACATTGCTTTTGGCTGACCTTTCACCTCTAGCCCCCGACCCCCTGGCTGTGCCCCTGTGACAGCATCAGAAAGCCCCCGCATCCTCATGTGTCTGTGCTGGTAAACCCTCTGCTCGGGTTTACGAGAAGCTCCAGCGACCACACTGTGTGTGTCAGCCCCGGATGACAGTGTGTGTGTGTGTGTGTGTGTGTGTGTGTGTGTATGTGTGTGTGTGCATGTGGGTATTAATGTGTGCATGAGTGTGTATGTGTGTATATCCATGTGTGCATGAGTGTGTGTACCTGTGTGTGTGTGTGCCTGTAGAAGGGGCTTCACAGCAGCTTGGGGTATTCACCGTGTGTGTCTACCTGTGTACTGTAAACGTCTCAGAGCTGTTCCTGAGAATAGGCTGCTGACTGTCAAATCTAACAGGCCCCTGAACACAGCCCTGATTGGCCAGCCCAACAGGAAGCAAAGGAAGTGAGGCAGCCAACTAGGAACTACTGTTCTCAGAAAAGAAAACCATGAACCATCTCAAAATGCACCTCTCTCTCCCTTTCTCACTCTCTCTCTCTCCCTTCTTCTAAGACCAGCGCTGTCCTAGGACGCCCCTTGGACACAGTGCAGGTGGTGGGAGAGAGGAGGATGGTAGCAAAGCTATCATCAATGATGGACAATGAATCCCACCCTGTCCAGGACACTGTCTGTCTCTGCTCTGAGCAGCTCCTTTGGAGACCAGCTCCTTCACCCTGAGTGTGTGACGGAGTGGTACCGCAAGTCCTTCCTTCCTGCTGCTGTGAGACTGTACACCCAGCACTGCTCTACACACACACACACACACACCCAGCACTGCTCTACACACACACACACACACACACACCCAGCACTGCTCTACACACACACACACACACACCCAGCACTGCTCTACACACACACACACACACACCCATCACTGCTCTACACACACACACACACACACACACACACACACACACACACACACACACACACAGGACTCAACCACTGTAAAGAACTCATGGACACACTTGAAGGGCAAACTACTGTGCAATATTTATATTTTTCTGTCCATATGCAACTAGTGTTATCTTTTTATTACTATATATTGTACACATTTTATTATTTATTTCTATATATACTCCTCCGACCACTTTGCTGCTGTAATGCTCAAATGTCGTCATTGTGTGACGAATAAAGGTATTATAAATTTCAGTTTGTTGGCAGGAAATACTATTGTTAAAACTCTGAAAGTAATATCCACAGATTTCAGTCATCAAATCAAATGTATATCCCTTTTTACACGGAAGCATTTCCCAGAGGGTATCACGTAGTATCCCATAGAATTGCCCGTCAACCAACCTAAACTCATACAAAAGCTGTAGATAATAACTGCACAACACTGGAACACTGCAGTATGTCACAGATAATGTTGCACAATAGATTCATAGATATATATAGCGTGTGTATTTTGTTCATGAAGCAGCTACAGTAATGTCATGTATTACTTTCGCAGACACTTATCTCAGGTAACGTATGAGGGGGGGGTTGAACCAGATAATCTTCAACCCGGAGACACCCTGCCCTGTATGTTTCACGTTTCCCTCTTCCTACACACCTCGTTCAAATGACTGGGTCATTCATCAAGCATTTGAAGCAGGTGTGTTAGAGCAGGGAAACATCTCAACCGGAGCTGCCCAGTCCTGCTGCTAAAGATTCACCCTCCTGTAGGTTTACACTCCAGCCCCAGCTGCAACAAACAGGATTCATTTGATCAACCAGATCTTTATTGAAGTCACGTGTGCTAGATTAGGGTTGGAATGTAAACGTTCAGAATCGTAGCTCTCCAGGAACAGGGTATGCAGCCCTGGTCTAGGACCTGCAGGGCAGGTGACCCAGCACCAGGGCCAAAGAGGAGACAAGGTGACATCTCTCTTTCTCTGTTGCACATTTTCCAGCTCCAGCTTGGCATGTTTGCTAGGTGGGTGATGGGGGCTGTTAGTGGCTGATGTTGGTGTAACTGAAAGCTGGGATGAATCAGAATTGACCTTTCAACTCCCTTCCCCCCACCCCCGAGCCCTACAACTGCGGCTTCTTCCACATTGCTTTCGTCCTGATGTCATTTCCTGTCCATGCAGCATAGTGTAGGAGTTTGCAGATGCAGCTTCATTTGCTGAAACTTGCTGACTAAGACTGAACCTTATTGGACCAGTCCTCACTAGCTGTTAGTTCTTAGTACTCATGTGGTTCTATACTGTATACGCTGTATACTGATAAGAATAGTTGGATGAGAAGTGCAGGTGGTGCGTGCTGTGGCCTACTCCTCAGTAGCTGGTGGTGGGGTTGGTGACACAGAGGGCTGCAGGAGAGAGGAGATGGAGTCTGACAAAGGTTTCGATTTTCAGTTTCAAGTGGGTTTTTTTTTTTTTTCCAGTAATGGGAAATGCTGACACAGCTAACCACTACTGTTGCTGAGCAACACACACACACAATGCTAACCACCACTGCTCCTGTGCAAATGCTCCGTGTCGAAACACACACACATAAACATGCAGAATATACACACATGCAACGCACACAAAATATGAATGTGCCACACATACTTTATTCTAGGTTTTCAAACTGGGTGTGCAAAGGGTAGTGATTTATTTTTAATTTTTTACTAGATCTTAAAATGTTAAAATTAATCATTAGAGTACAACAAACCACTATAGAATATACAACTCTGACATCACTTAAAAATGTTCTAAAAACATAAAATCGTTTTTTTACATTAATTTGAAAATGTTTTCATCCCAACAGTAGGGAATGCAAATGCACTCCCTGCTCCCGCGGTAAAATCACCTATGGTGCCACACACAAACACTGCCACTGACGTGCGGGCCATTAAGACAGGGAAATCCTTTGGTATTGTATCGCCACCTAGTGGTATTTAGGAGTCATTGAACATTAGACAGTCATCGTTTATTGCGTAAAGATGATCGCTTGATCACAGGGCAGGTTAGGACACAGACGGGAAAATAACGGATAACAGTCAAAGAAAATAATAATTTAACAAAATAATTCAAATTAATTATAACAGATTCGACCTGGCCGCAACAGTTGAGTAATACTATCAAAGCAATACCGTCAAAGTGAAAGATATAGATCCAAATATGCGGTTAACGGGTAACACCCACACATTAATCAAGGGAGAGTAAGGCTGATATTTAGATTATTCAAATTGAAAGACAAAAAAAACCCAAATCAACTAATTGTAGCCTACATCACAACGTCACTTTTGAGTGTCGTCATTAACGTCAATGTAAACACAGGTGACTAGTGCACGTGGCGTGTGCGAGCCACAGAAAGTCATCTCTCCAGTTAGAGCTGGAAAACAATATTCAAGGGAAGTGGACGCTTCACAAATAAAACGTCAACAAAACGGAGAGCTGGCCGTCAATTTGGAGACACCGAGCTCACTTGTGTTAAAAAAGAGCGTTGTCCTTATCGGTGTTTAAAGGTCTGAACCAGAACTCTCCAATCCATTTACTGGCTGCCTCCTGTCGGTAGAACCGAAACTCAGCACACCTGATTCAGATGAGTAGCTGACGTTCCTTTGGAAACGAGGTTTCAACAAAGGCAAGTCGTCCGAGTTCTGTCTAGAAAAGGTTTCCTGACGCGTTTGTAGTGTTCCATACATATTAAGGAAGGGTTCCCCAAAGAATGTATTTCCTGTGAGAGAGCAGACTACCCAGTTATATATACATATAATGATGATGTAAAACCATTTTTTTTCCTTGTCTTCCTTGAGGGTTTAGGTTGGTTGAGGGGCAGTTCTATGGGCGCATGTGAAGCCCTCTGTGACATGCTTGCGTGTAAAAGGGCTATACAAATAAATTTGATTTGATTTTTGGCAAACTGATGATTTATTGTAATTTATTTGTTTATAAAGCTTTTTTATGTATTTTTTATTTTTTACAAAAACACACATTCCTGCTTTGTCTCATCACTGGTCAGTTTGGTCTCTGCATCTGTTCTCAGCACAAACATAACCATATCTTCCAGATTCTCCTGGAAAGAGACCTTCCTGTTGGTTTCTGCTTCAACGCTAATCTATCACGCCTACTTCTAATGAGCTAGTGGATGTGTTGGCTGAGCTTAGCTACAGCTGGGGTCGAGGGAAATACAGGAAGGTGTAGCTTTCCAGGGTCACAAGGATGTTGGGTTTAGATTGTATTTATTTAAAGTTCCCTCACCAACCCCCAAAACAATTTGTATTAATTAGATCTAAAATCTTAATGTTGGTCATAAACTACCCTTCCAGCACTAGTTGAACACAATTATTAAGCAATAAAAAAAAAAGTCATGAACAGACTCTATACAGTGTGACAGGAATCCTTCCATCCATCTGTTCCACAGGGAGGAGGAGTCAGGTCACATCAACCAAACCCTGTTTCCCTGGAGACGGTCCTGTACCTCCACACCGGGTTACGATTGGTCCTGAGTCCCAGCAAGGGGGCGGGACATGAAGCAGGTTCACCACATGAACCTCTGTACGTCTGAGCTGTTGGGCCAGTGGAAGGTGTTGTTGATGAAGAGGTAGAGCGTGGTGGCGTTGACCAGCGCGTGGAGGAGGAGCTCCAGCAGGAGGCGGGGCAGAGAGGGGAGGGGCATGTGCAGGCGGAACATCAGGTAGGGGATGATGAAGTACCTGAACTCCAGCAGCTTCTGGGGCACACAGGAGGCCAGCAGGCAGGCCAGGAAGGCCAGGACCCAGAAGAGGGAGCGGGAGCGCAGGCAGTCTAGAAGGTTCCAGCCTGCCAACACGTAGACAGGAACCAGGAGGAAGCGCACGGCCGCGTGCCTCTGGAACACACGCTGCCACACGTAGAAGGGGAAGTGCCTGTTGTCGGCCAGGAGGTACCTGTGTACGAGGGTGAACTTCCAGACGAGGAGCAGGGCCAGGCCGGAGAGGAGCAGGTAGAGGACGGGCCGCCTCCGCAGGCTCTGCAGGAAGCGCAGGGCGCGGTGGTGACACAGCGACACGGGGAGGGAGAAGAAGAGAGCGAAGGACAGGAAGTAGAAGAGCTGGGGGAAGTTGAGGCACGCCTCGTGGCTGCCGCGGTCTCCCACCACGATGCCGTCGTTCAGAAGCACGAAGGCCACGAAGAGAAGCGCCACGCCGCCATACGGCCATGCCACCAGCAGCACGGCCCTCAGCTGGTGGGGCGAGGTCAGGAAGTCAAACAGGAAACGCATCACTCTCCTCGCCCCGCTGACAGACAGAGGGACCTGGGTGCCGGGCGACTTGTCGTCCTTCTTCTTGGTGTGTTCCGCCCTCCAGATCTCGTCCATCCTGTTTGCCACCAGCGTGCCAGCACAGAACGCCACCCAGACGATGTTGGTCTGGCGGAAGAACACGGAGCACACTCCGAGGAGTGCCGAGGCGCCGTGGCAGCCGTAAAGCGTCATGAGGTAGGCGAACAGGATGAAGAAAGTAGATCCGCCGTCGGTGTAGTAGAGGAAGTTGAAGAAGTAGAGCACAGGGAAGGTGGAGAGAGACAGGGCTGACAGCACCCTGCGGGGCGCACCGTGCAGCTGGAACCACAACAACGACAACAAAATAAACAACACAAACACAGCAGGCAAAGCCACGGCGAGTTTACATGTAACATTTTCATACTTTAGCTTTTATCCAAAGTGACATAGAGCTTAGAAGATCAAGAATCAAAAGTACATTCTATCAAATTCTGATAGTATTTTGGGAGGTCAGAGTAAAGGTATGGTCTGTATTTGGTTCTAAGGCAAGAACATGCCCGTGTGTCAGGATGAAATCTCTTACAGGTAGACCGGACAGAGGCACGACGATAGAAAAGGGTTGGCTTCATTTATTAGCATCGATGTCGGATCATGTCACCCATCCACAACAGAGTGGCTAGCATGAGTGAGAAACATGTCTCTCTGATGGACATTATATGCATGAGCTGGACCGTACAAATATAGTAACCACCAAAACATGTCCATAAACGGTACACATTCCACAACTTAATGCACAGGGAAAACAACACAAGTGATCCGGTCATTACTCATTGTTTGTACTATTTTCTGCATGTTGCTCTTTCCATAGGTGAAAGTAGAACATTCTCCAATCTATATGTGTATTGTCAGAGGCTCACTGCGTGACCTCTTGACCACAGCAAGAGACAACCTCACATATGTAGAGAAAATCTGCATATCACCTTGGATAAGGCAACACTGATGACCTAATCTGATTTGGTGTTTCATGTATTATTTCCATATATTCTCTGGTTTCTAAACGTGGTTACCTTGTCCCGGAAGTGCAGCTTGCAGGTGAGAAGGTAGAGCAGGTAGAGGTTGCCGCAGTTGAAGAGCAGGTTGACGAAGCGCAGCATGGCAGTGGAACACACCACCTTCCCCGACAGGTCGGCCAGCCAAACCATGGGCTTAATCACCCCCACTGTCACCAGGTACAGCCCTGGGAGAGTGGTGATCATGGGGTCCCACTGGAGGGGGAGGGGGGGTGAGAGAAGTAAAGAATGTACTCGATCAATGGGACTCAAGAAGAGCCTTAGAGCAGTATTCAGTCTGATTTCCCACGCCAGCAAACAAGCCTCACGCAGATAAATACCTAGTTGTATAAATGGAGTTTAAGCTACCGTACTGAGAGGCAACTGCTGTGTGATGTTTAGCAGTAGGATGAATAAATTGGAAACTATAGCGTAGCTTGAGGAAAGCCCGCTGCATGACAGCAGAAGGCCTGTGGTGACAGATGCTATTGGAGTTAGTTAGCTAGGCCGATACTTTAGCTAGTCTGTCAACACAATGCTTTCAGGAACAAGGGCACTAATGATGGACTGATCTGGACGAGTCGGGGATGATGGGGCTTAGATGTAGGTCAAAAAAGATCTTGCAATCTGTCGCGCCATTTCGAAGACTGTTAATCCGACTCACAGAGAGGGTGGCTAGCAACAAGTAACAACAGACACGAATACCGTACCTCGTTGAATTTCCCGTGACAATATTTCTGGGCTTGAGGGACATGGAATATTTCATCCATATACGGCTGTCTCTGCTCTCGGGTTATTTTTGAAAACAGCAGACAAGAAACCAAAAAGTTGGTGCTGCAAAGAGCGGTGAAAATATACCCTTCGAATTTCTCCATTGTGAACGACGTAGCCTACTACAATCCGCCTCCAAATATCTAACGTTATCTTTTGCGATTCCGTGCACACTACATAATACTTAGCTTCACATACTATTCTATTATTAATTCGATAAATTATAAAGCAGATGAAATCAACTTCTCCCAGTCCACAGACGAACGGATGAGTTTTGATTTCGACAGCTGGCTGGTCCGTCAAACGAAAATATTCCGAAGTGGAACGTTTACTGATATAACTTCCGTGCAAGTACAAAACGTTAGCGTTTTTTTTCCATATACGAACAAAACATCAGTGGTATCAGTAATTACTATCGTGATACGATTATTCTGACTATGAATGCTCAGTATTAGAGTAAATATTTCTCGTTGACCAATAATTCAAAAGCGGAACATTTCCAATGACGAGCTGTGTAACACTGTTACTGGTCCCCCTATCTTCTTGCTGGAAGTGTAACGAAATGTTTGTCAGACGTTCACCGTAATTTCTCCTAGTCGTTTTAGTTTTCTTTTGAATGATGCATTTATCTCAACAACTTGAGCTCTTTCCAGAGTTCACCGTGACTCAGTTACTTTTTAAAGATGTCAAAAACGCCGTAGATTTGAGAAAAAATGCTGTTGACGGACTAATCAAGGGTGCCTTGATAAACCCAACTATGGTAAGTTTTACAGGTAGCTAGCTAACAAGCTAGGTCACCTAGCAAGCTTACGAATAAATAATACAATAGTCCTATTTTTAAGTTAAATTAACTTTGAAGTTAATGTTGCTATTTTTGTGGTTTAAGCATGTGATAATAACTTAATGTATGTTGATGTAGTTAACCTAAATGCCTCTATGCTTAGATTGTGGATCCGTTTCAAGTGCTTATAGCTACGAACAAGGCTGTTCACTTGCACAAGATCGGAAAGATGAAGACCAAGAGCTTGTATTCAGAAATCATTTTCAATCTTCTACCTACTAATAGTGTAAGTGTGTAGTGTACATCTATATAGTACATATTGCGTAGACACACCAAGTGTCATTCTTGTATTGTTTTGTGTAACTGCTGCAGGCGTTTCGTTCTGTCTCATTTCTCTGTAGATCTCCGAGGCGTTTAAAAGGTTCGGTGTCTCGGACAGAGACGAGTGCGTTCTCGTGGTGCTGGTGCACGAGGGGGAGGACGCACAGCTGCTGGCTGACGTGGTTGCCATGGTAGCAGGGCAGCAGATGCCCGTGGAGCACGTCTCCTCTCTGACAGACTCGGCCAACATTAAGAAGGTTGGTATGTCAGTGGGTAGCTAGTTGGACAGACGTTTCTGTGTTTGATCAATGAAGTATAAAATGGAATGATCAATTCAGAGACAAATTATGGTTCTACCTTTTACCTATCCCTCTTCTTTCCTCTTTCCCTCCCCCTGTTCCTCTCTTCTCGCCCCCTCCCTCCAGCTCTACAAAGTCCCCCCCCAGGAGTGTGGTAGTCTACTGGATGCCGTTGTCTGCAGGATGGCAACTAAAGATGTTATGCAGAACTGACCCCACAGCCAGGCTGCCCCCCCCCTGCTCCTGGAGATCTACCCCCCTGCTCCTGGAGACCTACCCCCCTGCTCCTGGAGACCTACCCCCCTGCTCCTGGAGACCTACCCCCCTGCTCCTGGAGACCTACCCCCCTGCTCCTGGAGACCTACCCCCCCTGCTCCTGGAGATCTACCCCCCTGCTCCTGGAGATCTACCCCCCTGCTCCTGGAGACCTACCCCCCTGCTCCTGGAGACCTACCCCCTGGGAAGGTATCTCTCCAGGAGCATGGTTGGAGGGTAAACCTACAGGACGGTATCTCTCTGTAGCAACCATTAACATGTCCAGCATACCACATTGTGTATATATGATCATTTGGACTTGGTCTGGTTCACTTCTACTTCTTGCAGACTTTAAAAGGCTGGTCTCCATCAAAAATCTTGTTTCCAAATGTGTCTAAAATAAACAGAATTTTTATTTTTTACCTTGTTCATAGGTGTGACGTGTATTTGGCTTCATTGGTGATGTGATTTTCCCACAAGAAAACAGGATAACAGCTAATCAAGAGCATATGGAGAGCATGCAATATCAAGTTTTATTAATGTTAAATGAGAATTATATAAAAACTTTACATTTCACTTAATTGATTTTAGTTAATTGGAGAAGAGTCATTCATGCCTGCACCTTCACTGTCATAAACTCCTGTTGGACAGAGACCCTTGATTAGTGTCACCCACTGATGGAAAGATGCTGAATCAAGCACCATGGGAGCCGACAGAGAGCAGAATTAACCGCAACTCTCTCACCATCTAATACTAGTGTGGGAGTCGAGATGGCTGAGTGGTGAGGGAGTCGGGCTAGTAATCAGAAGGTTGCCGGATCGATTCCCCGCCGTGCCACATGATGTTGTGTCCTTGGGCAAGGCACTTCACCCTACTTGCCTCGGGGGGAATGTCCCTGTACTTACTGTAAGTCGCTCTGGATGAGAGCGTCTGCTAAATGATTAAATGTAAATGTACTACATCGTACGGAACTGATCGGTGTCACTGTCGTCAAGGTGACTCATCCTGGGAAGCTGGCGAGCTCCTCCATGCCGATGTTCCCCCCGCTGAGGATGACCACCACCCTCCTCCCCTCCACGTCCGGGATCCTGTTGTTGACGACGGCGGCGAAAGCAGCAGAGCCGGACGGCTCCACCACCAGCCCCGCCCCGTACAAGGTGGAGACGGCGGCCTTGATCTCCTCGTCGGTCACCAGGACGACCTCCTCCACGTAGCGCCGGCACAGCTCGTAGGGGAGGGTACCTGAGGGCCGCAGGTACACTCTAAACAAATACACCTGATCCATTCATGTGCAAGCGTATTGGGTGAACTTGATTCGAGGTGTCTTGTCGGAAGACGCACCTGCGGAGGGTGGAGCTAGTCCTGAAGCGATGCTCCTTGCGTCCATCCCTACTGGCTTGTTCTGAATGAAGCTTCTGTACATGGTGCACGCTAGACACACACACACAAATATACTGTACTAGACCAGTAAAGACCAGTATAGAGTGACTATAGACCAGTAGAGTGCAGCACCAGTAAAGACCAGTATAGAGTGACTATAGACCAGTAGAGTGCAGTACCAGTAGAGACCAGTGAGGGCAGTCCTACCTCCCTCAGGCTCGACTCCGTAGACCCTGGTGGAGCTGCAGCCAGACAGCCTGAGTGCTGCGGCCACGCCCGCCAGCAGGCCCCCGCCCCCACAGCACACCACCACCACCTCAGGGGCCTCCAGCTGCTCCAGGACCTCCAGACCCAGAATACACACCAGAGATGGTACAGTACACACATCCTTCACTCAAGTAGAAGTACAGATACTCTCATGTTTACAAAGACTGACTACACTTTCTCACTCAAGTTGAAAGTAATGAAGTATGGCCTCTGACATATACTTAAGTTAAAAGCAGCCATTACTACCTCGTATTAAGACACTAATACAAAAAGACACTATAGATACGCAGCACATTTGCCAGGAATCCTTTATGAGAATTTTGAACTTCTCCCTCATATATGGCCATGGATGATCAGGAATGTCTCTATTCGCAGTCATGTTGACATCGCTAAATCCCTTTGTCTTTTCCAGAATATACATTTTTCAGAAAATATTAGCTGTTTTTTGGCAAATATTCTTATATTTTTTATATGTAATTCACGCAACACGACACCAAACGTTTCCAGTGTTTCGGAAACTTTTTAATAACATTTATTTTTGAACTTTTAGAAAAGTATTATTCTAAACCTCTTTTTTTTATAGCTTTCTAAACTTTTTTCCCTTAAACTTCAGTGAGCAACACACGGCAGTCAGAGTAGAGGGCTACCTGGCATGTCCAGCAACCAGGTCCAGGTCATCATAGGAGTGCAGGAAGGAAAAGTTATCTTCCTGGACACAGCGTCTCACTGCGCCCAAGAGACAGGAAGTAGGCACGCGCTCCACCGCCACGCCCAAACTCTGCAGGAAACAGGGAGGGTTACTGTGGTTATGTTGCTGTTTTTGTGTCTACATGGATCCTCATCCTGACCTGTATGAGGGTGGATCTGGAGAGAGGGGCGGAGTCTAGAGAGAGGGGCGAAGTCTGGAGAGAGGGGCGGAGTCTTGAGAGAGAGGCGGACTCTGACCTGTATGAGGGTGGATCTGGAGAGAGGGGCGGAGTCTGACCTGTATCAAATCAAATGTATTTGTATAACCCTTTATACACGCAAGCATGTCACAGAGGGCTTCACATGCGCCCATAGAACTGCCCCTCAACCAACCTAAACCCTCAAGGAAGACAAGGAAAAACTCCCTGAAAAACTCCCAACGGGAGAAAAAATTGAAGAAACCTTGAGAGGAGCAATTCAGAGAGGGATCCCCTCCTCCAGAGACGGTTGGTAGGAGAGAGGAGCAGAACACAAGCTAAACATAGAGATACAGTGTCAACGTATGTCACCTGTATGAGGGTGGATCTGGAGAGAGGGGCGGAGTCTGGCATCACTACCTTCCCCTGACTCCCGTAGTGTTTGGAGGCGTATGCAAACGACTTCCCATAATTCCCAGCTGACATGGTGACAAATTTGCCACCCGGTGGTCTCCTCGCAAACTGATTGGCTACCCCTCTGATCTTGAAAGAGCCTGTGAATGAAGATCGTTTTTTATCCAACTTGTCAAAAGTCAAAGCTGTTAACTTCGTTTAATCCGTGAAGCCCTCTGGGTAGTTGGAAGTCGGAAGTCCAACTTCCGACTTGGAAGTCGCTTTGGACAAAAGCGTCTGCTAAATGAATAAATGTGAAATGTAAATGGGTATTAGATCTGACCTGTTCTCTGCAGGTTCTCCAGCTTGATGTGTGCATGGCAGGGGGTGGGGAGGGGCAGGGAGGTCTGGGCCCAGGGGATCATGGGAGTGTGGAGGACTCCCAGGGGACTGGACATCACCCTCTCCCTGGCCTCCTGCAGCAGCTGCAGGGTGACTTCCTCCACAGACATGCTGCTGGGAGGGAGGGAGGGAGGAGAGGAGAGGAGAGGAGAGGAGAGGAGAGGAGAGGAGAGGAGAGGAGAGGAGAGGAGAGGAGAGGAAGGGAGGAAAGGGAGGGAGGGAAACAGTGAAAGAAGGAGAGGGAGGACAGAGAGAGAGGGAAGAAATAGAGAGAGAAAAGATAGGGAGGGCTGAAGTGATCTGATGTGCCAAACCTTTTCGGCAATGCCTCACAGTCTGTCCCTTTAACAACATTCCATAAATTATTAAATAAAGTGCATTGAAAATGAACCTTTAAAGTTACCATACTCGATGTAATGTTACATAAGTTAATTACGTATGTTTAACTGAATAACAACGTAATGTGATGGCATACCGTGGTCAAGCCAAACCCTCAGAAAAAGGTAACAGTTCTGGCCACGTTGATAAACATTACAAATCTTTAAACCGCAAACCTCTTTACAAGTTGTAAAATAGCTTCTTGTCTGGATTGTGAATAATAATTTAACCGTATTAAAATACGTTTTACGCAAAATATTATGCATTTCGTAATGGATTACATCTACTTACCTTGCTTTTGTTGCTTATTTGTGCAGAAGTCAACACCGCTGTGTTTATTACAGTGTTACCGTGACTGAGAGACGACGGAATGCCGGTAGTATGTAACCCATTGTAACTTGTTTCCAGTCGAGCATTATATTGGAATGGACCAGTGTTAATATGGCTGCTTGTATCTCTAAAAGTGAATCGTTGTTATCTAACATGTTGGAAAATCACCCGTTAATGTTCTTATCTTGGTAACAAAAAACTTCCAACAACATGGGTGTTTTGAGACATATCGTGTGCGCGATGTCGGGCGGAGTTGACAGTTCTGTCACGGCGCTTGTACTGAAGCGAAAAGGTAGGAAAGTCCACACCGTTAGCTAACTTAACTCGTTTAAAATAGTACACATCATTCCGTTGTATAACATGACACCGTGTCCTTAAAAAAAAAACTCTGGCTTTGTCGGTTGTCAGATAATATTGTTAAGTAATGAGTGTTGTCATTCGAAGGTTACAATGTCACGGGCGTGTTCATGAAGAATTGGGACTCTTTAGATGAGAAGGGGGTGTGTAACTCGGAGAAAGACTGCGAGGACGCGTACAAGGTGTGCCAGGCCCTGGATATTCCCTTTCACCAGGTCTCCTATGTCAAGGAGTACTGGCATGAAGTGTTCAGGTAACAAGTGACAGTGCCGCGCGGACCTGCTTAATCTTATCGTTTTTCTATAGCTCTAGTAGGCCTACCATACCGTTTTTTTCTTTCAGGTCTGAATACCTTTCGCCTTCTCCTTTTCAGCAAGCTCTTGAAGGAATATGAAAGAGGGCGGACCCCTAATCCAGACATACTCTGTAACAAGCATATTAAGTTCAACCACTTCTTCCAGTATGCCATCAACTCTTTGGGTTTGTAATTGTGATGACACACACAGACACACTAAACCCAGCATTCACCCCAGATCGACGTCAGTAACATCCTTTTTAACCATAAATATTCTTATGAAGGCAATCCAAGTTAGAAAAGTTGAAAATGATTTTTTATTTACAACACCGGCCTAAGAAGTTTGTTTTCGTATCTAGGCGCTGACGCCATGGCGACGGGTCACTATGCCAGAACGTCGCAGGAAGATGACGAGGTGTTCCAGCAGAAACCCACGGCCCCGCTCACAACGCTCTTCAGAGATCGCTTTGAGATCAGACGACGTAAGACCAGAGCGTGTCATTTCCTGTTCTCTGTTCTGTCCTGCTTGTTTTAAATGTTTCCCTGCTCCAACACACCTGATTCAAATGCATGTTCGTTACCAGGCTTCTCCAGAGCTAGATAACGACCCTTCTATTTGAATCAGGTGTGGGCAGGGTTGAGAACACTGTTCTAATGCCCTCATTCAGCAGACACTAGCCTTGATTAACACACCTGTGTTTTTCCTCTCATGCCCGCTCCCGTTTCCACGGCAGCGGTGAAGCTGCACCAGGGGGCGGACCTTGTGAAGGACCAGACCTTCTTCCTCTGCCAGATCTCCCAGGATGCTTTGCGGCGTACCGTGTTCCCGCTGGCTGGGCTCACCAAGGACTACGTGAAGAAGATGGCGGCCGAGGCGGGCTTCCAGCACGTTCTGAGGAAGAAGGAGGTGAGAAAGCTGGAGATGCTCCTGGAGCTCCTGCTAGTCATTCATCCTGCCAAAGGGGGGCGACGCTGAGCCATGATCTCGTCATGCTTACATTTACATTTAGTCATTTAGCAGACGCTCTTATCCAGAGCGACTTACAGTAAGTACAGGGACATTCCCCCGAGGCAAGTAGTGTGAAGTTTCTTGCCCAAGGACACAGTCATTTCGCACCGCCAGGAATTGAACCGGCAACCTTCTGATTATTAGCCCGACTTCCTAACCGCTCAGCTATCATGCTGGATATGATGTAGTCAAAACTAAAAACGACAGTTACTGTAGTTGAGATGTTGGTTTGTGGAAAGCCTCAAATTTGCTGTGCCCACAATGTAGCTAAATGAGTTAGTGATAGGTTTATTTTAAATTTTCCCATCATGCACAAGACAGAACACAAGAGCAGTTAACTAAAAACTGTATGAAGTCAATTCTGAATGTAAACTGAAGTGTATTGAGTATTGTGTGGGTGGAAGGATGAGGAGCTGAGAGTGTGTCTGTTTCCAGAGTATGGGAATCTGTTTCATCGGAGAGAGGAACTTTGAGGACTTCATTTTGGAGGTAAAGATTCATCACTCGAATACTTCCTACGTGACTAGTATAGCCTGCTAATACTGTACTATACTATATCATAATGTACTGTACTAAACTATACAGTTCTATACTCAAATGTGCTATCCTATACTATAAGATCATTGGAGCGGAAAATGATACACCTTTCAATACCAATAACAACGTCTGTAAAGTGTGTAACTGTGTTTCTAACATCAGTATCTGGAACCCAAGCCAGGGAACTTTGTCTCCATCGTGGATGGGAAGATCATGGGAGAACATAAAGGTAGAGATCAGAGAGAACATTCTAGAACAACACAACTTCTTGAGTAGAACATCTTAACTTCCTGTGTTGAATGTCATAAAATACTCTCCTCCTCCATCTCATCCTCCCTCTCCTCCTCTCTCTCCTCCCTCTCCCCCTCCCTCTCCTCCTCTCTCTCCTCCCTCTCCCCCTCCCTCTCCTCCTCTCTCTCCTCCCTCTCCCTCTCCCTCTCCTCCTCCCTCTCCTCCATCTCCTCCTCCCCAGGATGGTTCACTCTGACCCTGGGGCAGAGAGCCAGGATAGGAGGGCAGAGAGACCCCTGGTTTGTGGTGGACAAGGACATCACTACTGGAGAGGTGTTTGTGGTGAGTAGAGAGGCAGTAGAGAGACAGGAGAGGAGAGGATGAACAGTAGAGAGAGATAGCAGAGTAGATGTCAATGGAATGAGGTGAAGTAAATTGAGAACAGTGGACAGTTGTAATAGTCAAATGAGAATAAAGTTGCATGTAGTCGTAAGTACACAGTAGATTACAGTAAAATAAAACTTTGAACAGAATAACATTTTGACGAGAACAGCAGTGTCTTAATCCTGTCCTATTGTGTCATATCCTTTTGTGTATCTTGTAACGCATCGTCCAATCGCGTCTGACCTCTCTGCGACGTGCCAGGGTCCAACCACCAATCACCCGGCTCTGTTCCGGGACACGCTACGGACCGACCGATTCCATTGGATCACGGTGGACCCACCCCAGGAGCTGGTCCGGACACAGATGATGGAGTGTCACTTCCGCTTCCTGCACCAGATGCCCCTGAGTACGTCTCTCTGCTGAGGCTCTCTTACTGTCTGCTTATAACCAGCCAGAACTGCTTATAACCAGCTAGAGCTGCTTAGTGTCTCTCTGCTGAGTCTCTCTTACTGTCTGCTTATAACCAGCCAGAGCTGCTCATAACCAGCTAGAGCTGCTTAGTGTCTCTCTGCTGAGTCTCTCTTACTGTCTGCTTATAACCAGCTGGAAATGCTTAGTTATTATACTGTTATGATGTTATGTTTGCATGTATAGATTGTCATAATGACTGTCATGATGTGTTATATTAACAGTCATAATCAGTCATAACCACAGTTGTAATGATAGTAACAGCGTGTGTAGATACCGTGTTTCCGTGGTGGTGCTGAGCTGGCGTGTGATTGGTGGATCCTGTGTGTCCTCAGTGCCCTGTACTGTCACCCTCAACATGGACGGCTCAGTCTGGATCATGCTGACTCAGCCAATGAGAGCCCTGACGCCAGGACAGGTACGTGCCACGCCCCCATCACCATGGAAACGCTCAGGTAACGCCCCTGTGTAGAAGTGTACAAACTCAAAACAGAAAACAAGAAAGTTTGGATCTAAAATAGAAGGAGGAACACTTTCTGACGGTCGAACTGAACCGGGTATTGGTTATGGTGTGTGTGTGTGTGGATGTTGTAGCTCTGCTAATCTGTTTCAAGTTGAACTGTTTGTCCTACTGTGCTAGCTACATTACTGGTGTTTCGTGTGTGTATGTGCTAGAGAGAGAGTGTGTGTGTGTGTGTGTGTGTGTGTTTTTGATTGGTGTGTGTGTGTGTGTGTGTCGCGTCTCTGTCAGGTTTGCAATAGGCTCAGTCACCAGACAAAGGGCCTCGTCCATGCTCGGATTAACTCTCTTTCTGGCTGCGCTATCCCATAACCCCCTGCTCCCAGAAACAATACAGCCTCGTTTATCAGACCCTCTGGGAACGCAGCCAGAACCATGCCGTGTGTGTGTGTTTTAAGTGAGAGAATGATTGTGTGTGTGTGTGTGTGTACAGGCACAATTGACTAACTTTGGGCAGGCTCCAGAAGAGAGTGAGGTCATCAACGGTCATGTCAGTCTTGTGTTTGTGTTCACATCCCAGTAGAAACCTTTGCTTCCGCTAACTCAGCTGGTGTGTGTTTTACCCCCCCCAGTTTGCGGTGCTGTACCGCGGGGACGAGTGTCTGGGCAGTGGGAAGATCGTGCGTCTGGGACCCAGTGAACACACTCTGCAGCTGGGGAGGGACCGGGCCAGGGAGGTGTACTCTGACAAGGAGCACCACAGCCCAGAACCAGCCAGCTGAACCAGACCCCCTCCAGCTAGCACCTCCCCTCCCTCGTCCTCACTCAGGGCTTCTACTGTTCCTTAGGGGAGAGAGAGGATGACTTCCTTCAGAAGCGTACTGTAGAGGGCCAGGAGAGAGAGAGAGAGAGGGAGAGGGAGAGGCATGCCTGAATCTGAACCTGCTGTCAACCAGAGACAAAAAACAATATTAAACTCATAGGAATGATGATATATCGTTACTAGTTATGATACAATGGATTAGGAGTTATTTTGATATGATGATTTTATAGAGTTATGATATTATATTCTGTATTATTATCTAGATGTGAATTCAGGAAGAGGTTTGCAGTTTTATTCTCTGGTGCTAACACGTACATATCTTCCTCTGTGGTATTAAGTGACTTTCCCTCTGTGTTTATATCTGGTAACTGGGGTATCAAGTTAAAATCCTGTTTTCTAAATCCAGATATTTGTAAAATACCTTTATAATTTGAAATTGAGCTCTTCTGTTTATACATCATGTATGTGTTGATTTTTGAATTTTGTGACATAAGATTTTGAAAAGAAAAATTATTCACAAGAACTATGGAAACAACAGTGCCTTTTGGGTTTGGTTTTACTGATGGTTTTGGATGGAGACGTGCGTTATTTTGAACGAAAATATGCATTATGTACATAATGTTCAATACTTAAAAAATGTAAATTAAGCACAATTGGATAAACATTACACAGTTTTAATGATTTACGTAAACGTTGTATTTTTTCAGGCTCAAAGGCCTAATGCATCTCCGCAAGCGGTTCCCGCCACAAGAGGGCGTTCTAGTTCAATTTATGCTAAGTTCACGCGCCACCTTACCCATGCTTGCGCGTGGATGACCGCCTGTGTCTGATTCCGTTTCTCCCGGGTCATTAGTTCGAATCGACGCATTCATGGTCAAATCAATCTCACACACTTTTTTCCCATTCAGCTAACACGTAGTTTGTTCAATATGATGAAGCAAACTCTTATGTTGTCTTAAATTTGATATGGAACGTTTTTGTTTCTAATAGAAGGGACAACTGCAATGAAAACAAACGAGATACAATGATTGTCTTACAACTCATAATAATGTAAAAAGGACAACAACAAAAAACACAAAAATGTATCTGAATTTATCAACCTCAACACAGGAATAAATGGAAAAAATATAAAAAACGTAAAACCTCACAGAACCTTAAAAACAAAACTTTCAAACACAGAAGGAGCAAGTTTCAGTGAAAGACAAACTTCTGTGACATGATAGACTCAATAGGGAATGCCGACGCGCAAACGCATATTACATTGTAATGACAATACACCGTGACTGCTACCGTCTTCTACCGACACTTCTCAATCTCCATGAGAAAGCCCCCCGCGAGAGATTCCCCGCCGCGGCCGCTCAGCGGGCTTATGGTAAGCAGTCTCAGAGGAGGCGAGACGCGGAGCCATTTTGTAGTCATTTAAAACTTGCCGTTGGATAATGCAGCTGCGCTCCTCGGATACTATGGATATACACTGTTTTTTACCTCATTAAAACTTCGCAATGGTGGACTAAAGAGAGACCAGGAGTTGGGAGAAGGAAAGCTAATGATTTTTTGCAGAGGTGTGTTGGATTAATTTGAATGGAATTGAGAAGTTTTGAACCATGGAATCGTCCGTGTGTTGGATCTGGGTTGGTATTCTATTCAACGTGCCGCTGACGGGATGTTTCGAATTGCACCTTTCGGATACGTTACAACCGCAGACCGTTGTGGCCAATTTTTCGCTTGGGCCCGGTTGGACGTACATAGTAGACAGGACTTTAACTCCTAAATACATTCAGAACTTTTTACAAGTGGAATGGCAAGAGGGAGTGATACGTTTATCCCAAAATGTGGACTGTGCGCGTGCACCAAGGAACCCGGTGCCCGTATACCTCCGTGTTGGATCTGTATCACCTGGAAACTTCATGTTGACACGTTTCAATGTGTTTGTGCACGGACAGGATTGTTTCATCAAATACAGACGAAAGAACATATTAGGTGAGCCAGACATTGACATCCATTATCTAACAGAACTAGATAATACTTCCTGTCTTCCTGCAGGTAGTTTGCTGTTGAATGTATCTAAATTGTTGCCGGCCTTTACGCGAAACGTTATATTTACTGCCTCTGAATGTTCAGGAAAATACTTAAAAGCGGTTTTTGCTCAAGGGAATTTGTTTTTGGGTCATGACTTTTGTTTGGAACATGGGGAACGGACCGCGCCGTCTCTGCGTTGTGCTTTGCGCGGTGACCGCGTCTCCGTGCGCGTGAGAGTGCAGATCGTGACATCGGAGAAACGTGGATCTTTATCAGATGCCGTTCAGAGAATGCCTGACAAATGGAACCGCAGAAGACGCAGGAACGCCAACGCATCCCCTCAGTTCCAGATGCCCAACTATCAGGTGTCGGTCCCGGAGAACGAGGCAGCGGGAACTCGGGTTATCACTCTGAAGGCCACAGACCCGGACGACGGGGAGGAGGGAAGGCTCGAGTACGGTATGGAGGCATTATTCGACAGCCGATCCAACGACTTTTTCCTCATAGACCCCCAGACGGGAAGTGTTACCACCTTCCAGCCATTAGATAGAGAGATCAAAGACACCCACGTTTTTAAAGTAACGGTGACAGACAACGGTTCCCCCAGGCGCTCAGCCACGACTTACCTCACCGTCACGGTGAGCGACACAAACGATCACGGGCCTGTGTTTGAGCAAACCGAATATCGCGTTAGCATACGGGAAAACGTGGAAGTGGGCTTTGAAGTCATGACCATAAGAGCAACGGACGGAGACGCGCCCTCCAACGCCAACATGATCTACAAGATCGTCAACGGCGATGGGGTGAACACCGTTTTCGAAATCGACCAGCGGAACGGTCTGGTGAGGATCCGAGAGCGGCCAGACCGAGAAACGATGTCCCAGTACCAGCTGATCGTGGAGGCTAACGACCAGGGGAAAGACCCCGGCCCCCGGAGCGCCACCGCCACCGTCAACATTTCCATCGAAGACGAGAACGACAACTACCCGCAGTTCAGCGAGAAGCGCTACGTGGTCCAGGTGCCGGAGAACGTGGCCGTCAACACCAAGGTGACGCAGGTGGAGGCCAGCGACAAAGACGAGGGGAACAACGCCAAGGTCCACTACAGCATCATCAGCGGGAACGTGAAAGGCCAGTTCTACATCCACTCCCCCACGGGCGTCATCGACGTCATCAACCCCCTGGATTACGAGATGATCAGGGAGTATAACCTGCGGATCAAGGCGCAGGACGGAGGACGGCCACCGTTGATTAACGGGACCGGGATGGTGGTGGTGCAGGTGGTGGATGTGAACGACAACGCGCCCATGTTCGTCAGCACGCCCTTCCAAGCCTCCGTCCTGGAGAACGTTGCCGTCGGATACTCGGTGATCCACATCCAAGCCATCGACGCCGACTCGGGCGACAACGCCCGCCTGCACTACCGGCTGACGGACACCGGCCCCAGTTTCCCGTTCACCGTCAACAACAGCACCGGGTGGATCACCGTGAGCGAGGAGCTGGACCGGGAGACCACCGAGTTCTACTCCTTCGGCGTGGAAGCGAGCGACCACGGCGTGCCGGTGATGTCATCGTCAGCGAGCGTGAGCATCACGGTGCTGGACGTCAACGACAACGTCCCCACGTTCACGGAGAAGGTGTACGCCCTGAAGATCAACGAGGACGCCGTAGTGGGCACCAGCGTCGCCACGCTGACCGCGGTGGACCGGGACGTGAACAGCGTGGTGACGTATCAGATCTCCAGCGGCAACACGCGGAACCGCTTTGCCATCACTAGCCAGAGCGGGGGGGGACTGGTCACTCTGGCACTGCCCCTCGACTACAAGCAGGAGCGGCAGTACGTCCTGACAGTCACCGCGTCCGACGGCACGCGCTCAGACACCGCGCAGGTCTTCATCAATGTCACGGACGCCAACACGCACCGGCCAGTGTTCCAGAGCGCCAACTACCAAGTGACCATCAGCGAGGACCGTCCAATCGGCTCCACCGTGGTCGTCATCAGCGCCACGGACGAGGACACGGGCGAGAATGCCAGGATCACCTACGTGATGGAGGACAACGTCCCCCAGTTCAAGATCGACCAGGACTCGGGCACCATCACCACCCAGACGGAGATCGACTACGAGGATCAGGCGTCGTACACGCTCGCCATCGTCGCCAGGGACAACGGCATCCCTCAGAAGTCGGACACGACGTATGTGGAGATCATCGTGCTGGATGCCAACGACAATGCGCCCCAGTTCATGCGAGACGTGTACCAGGGGACCGTGTTCGAGGACGCGCCCGTCTACACCAGCGTCCTGCAGATCTCCGCCTCCGACAGAGACGCCGGCTCCAACGGCCGGCTTAGCTACACCTTCCAGGGAGGGGAGGACGGAGACGGGGACTTCTTCGTGGAACAGTACTCCGGAATCATCCGGACCGCCCGGAAACTGGACCGGGAGAACGTACCGGTCTACAGCCTCAAGGCGTATGCGGTGGACCGCGGGTTACCTCAGCTGACGGCAGCGGTTGAGGTCCAGGTGTCGGTGCTGGACATCAATGACAACGCTCCGGTGTTTGAGAAGGACGAGCTGTTTGTGTACGTGGAGGAGAACAGCCCCGTGGGCTCCGTGGTGGCCCGGGTCAGTGCCAGCGACCCAGACGAGGGCACCAACGCCCAGATCATGTACCAGATCGTGGAGGGGAACGTCCCTGAGGTCTTCCAGCTGGACATCTTCAATGGGGACCTGACGGCTCTCACCGACCTCGACTACGAGAGCAGGACGGAGTACGTTATCGTCGTGCAGGCCACGTCGGCTCCGCTGGTCAGCCGGGCCACGGTCCACATCCGGCTGGTGGACGTGAACGACAACGCCCCCGTGCTGAAGGACTTTGAGATCATCTTCAACAACTACGTCACCAACAAGTCCAACAGCTTCCCCTCAGGGGTGATCGGCAGGGTGCCGGCCCGCGACCCTGACGTGTCCGACAAGCTGCAGTACAGCTTCCTGTCTGGGAACGAGCTCAGCCTGCTCCTGCTGAACCCGGAGACGGGAGACCTGAGACTCAGCAAAGACCTGGACAACAACAGGCCCTTGGAGGCTCCCATGGTGGTGTCTGTCACAGGTAAGACCAGCCCAACCTCACCTAACCCTCACCTAACCCTCACCTAACCCTCACCTAACCAGCCACACTTAACTCTATCCAACTCAACCCAACCTAATCAACCTATCAAACTTGACCCTTCTCAATCAGACCCTCCCTCTTGTTCCCCCTCTCATCTCCCGTCTCACACCCTCCTTGTGTATGTGTGTGAGTTTGAGTGTGTGACAGGACTCTCTCTTGCTGTGTATGTGTGTGAGTTTGAGTGTGTGACAGGACTCTCTCTTGCTGTGTATGTGTGTGAGTTTGAGTGTGTGACAGGACTCTCTCTTGCTGTGTATGTGTGTGAGTTTGAGTGTGTGACAGGACTCTCTCTTGCTGTGTATGTGTGTGAGTTTGAGTGTGTGACGGGACTCTCTCTTGCTGTGTATGTGTGTGAGGCTGAGTGTGTTTCAGTTTTAGTTCTCTGTGTGTGTGTGTGTGTGTGTGTGTGAGGGTGAGTGTGTTTCAGTTTTAATTCTGTGTCTGTGTGTGTGTGTGAGGGTGAGTGTGTGTCAATTTTAGTTCTCTCTGTCTCTTTACGAGTATTTGCTCCGGGGTGTAGCTTTATCCGGTTCTCCAACTTTTCTGTTTGTGTGATAAATGCATTTCTGTGGTTGAGGTGAACGAAAGGTGCCACTTTAGCGACAGCAGCTCTTTCTGGTCCTAACCAAGGCCCTTATGAAAGTGGAAAGTTTATGAAATGTGGTTTTGCGCCCGTCGTGAATGTATCAGCAGGGAGGAGGCATGTTAGAGGCTTAGCTCACGAGAGAAAAGAAGGGGGGAAAAATCCTTTGAAGTGAAGCACTCCGTCATTTTAATGTGGCCCGTGTTCTTCAGCCTTACGTTCACCTGGGACAGTGAAGTGAGAGGGAGAGCAGGGGTGGAGAGAGAGGGAGACCAGGGGTGGAGAGAGAGGGGTGGAGAGAGAGGGAGACCAGGAGTGGGGAGAGAGGGAGACCAGGGGTGGAGAGAGAGGGAGACCAGGGGTGGAGAGAGAGGGAGACCAGGGGTGGGGAGGGAGACCAGGGGTGGGGAGGGAGGGAGACCAGGGGTGGAGAGAGAGGGAGACCAGGGGTGGACAGAGAGGGAGACCAGGGGTGGAGAGAGAGGGAGACCAGGGGTGGAGAGAGAGGGAGAGCAGGGTGGGGAGGGAGAGCAGGAGTGGGGAGAGAGGGAGACCAGGAGTGGAGAGAGAGGGAGGGCAGGGGTGTAGAGAGAGGGAGAGCAGGGGTGGGGAGGGAGAGCAGGGGTGGGGAGAGAGGGGTGGAGAGAGGGAGACAAGGGGTGGAGAGAGAGGGAGACCAGGGGTGGAGAGAGAGGGGTGGAGAGAGGGAGACCAGGGGTGGAGAGAGAGGGAGACCAGGGGTGGGGAGGGAGACCAGGGGTGGAGAGAGAGGGAGACCAGGGGTGGAGAAAGAGGGGTGGAGAGAGGGAGACCAGGGGTGGGGAGAGAGGGAGACCAGGGGTGGGGAGAGAGGGAGACCAGGGGTGGAGAAAGAGGGGTGGAGAGAGGGAGACCAGGGGTGGGGAGAGAGGGAGACCAGGGGTGGAGAGAGAGGGAGACCAGGGGTGGAGAGAGAGGGAGACCAGGGGTGGAGAGAGAGGGAGAGCAGGGGTGTAGAGAGAGGGAGAGCAGGGGTGGAGAGAGAGGGAGAGCAGGGGTGGAGAGAGAGGGGTGGAAAGAGGGAGACCAGGGGTGGAGAGAGAAGGAGAGCCTCTCACGAACACACAGAAATAGCCTTCCCCCTCGTCAGCGGTTCCTGAAACGAACAGCAGTTTCTGCCGCTGTTTTGGAGGCCTAAAGAAGGACTGTCATTTTTTTGGGCCCGTGACAACATGCGGCTGAATTAAAGTTACCCCCCCAGCCCCCAGAGATAAAGCGAAGTTTTCAGAAGTCCTGGGTAGCTGAGGTAGTGGAGAGGGCCACGTCATGCGTGAAGAATTTGTGTTAAAGATGCCCTTTTCGCACAGCACCAGACTTTGTTCTAGAAAGTTAACGATTAGATTAGACAGAGGCTAATTGTAAACGTCAGCTTTACCTGGCTCCTAACAGGAAGTAGCACAGGGTGGGAGCAGGAAGTGATGACAGGAGATCAGGTCGACAGACAGACAGGCCATCGAGGAGGAATGGTGTCATTTATAGACAGCTGTTCCTCTCTCTCTCTCTCTTTCTCTCTCTCTCTATCCTCTCTAGTATTACTCTCCTCTCTCCTCTTACCTCTCTCTCTCTATTACTGTCTCTCTTTCCTTCCCTCGCTCTCTCTTTTGTCTTCCTCACTCCCTCTGTCTCTCTCCTACTCTCCTCTCTCTCTTTCTCTTTCTGAGAAGCCTGCTCTTTCAAATAGAATCAGGTTTTAAAATGGCAAGCTGCCCAACGTTGGCATAACTTCACCAGCGTCTCCTCCTCTCTCTCCCCCCCTCTCGCTTTATGTATTTGTTTCTAATTGTGTTCTATCCCGCATCAGTGTAATCAAGTCGTTCCTCCAATGTTCATAGTGGTGTAACTAGTTGGTCTCCAGGAGTTTAGATGGCCCTGTAAAGGGTTTTGGAAGTCCAAATCTCATTTTCACATGCTCTGTTTCTCTCCCTCTCTCAGTCTTTCTCTCTCCCCTCCCCTCCCTCCCCTCCCCCCTCTCTCTACCTCTCCTTTTCCCCTTCTCTCTGGTAAACAGCTTCACTGTCTCTGATCACAGTGCTGCTGTTCTGCTGCAGTCCAGACCAGACAGGTCTGAGTGTTCAGGCTCACCCAGCCTTTAGCCCCCAGCCTCTACCCTACAGCCTCTAGCCCCCAGCCTCTAGCCCCCAGCCTCTACCCTACAGCCTCTACCATACAGCCTCTAGCCCCCAGCCTCTACCCTACAGCCTCTAGCCCCCAGCATCTACCCCCCAGCCTCTACCCTACAGCCTCTACCATACAGCCTCTAGCCCCCAGCCTCTAGCCCCCAGGCTCTAGCTCCCAGGCTCTGCCCGCCAGCCTCTAGCCCCCAATCTCTAGCCCCCAGCCTCTACCCTACAGCCTCTACCATACAGCCTCTGCCATACAGCCTCTAGTCTCCAACCTCTAGCCTGTAAACTCACAAGTAACAATCGTTGTCTCTTGTCGTATCCTTGACAACCATGACCCTGCGGCTGGCCCTCTGAGACTCCTTCACACACACACACACACACACACACACACACACACACACACACACACACACACACACACACACACACACACACACACACACACACACTGAGGCACACCCTGATGTCAGATGTTAGGTAACCATTAACACAGCAGCAGTGACCCTGTGACCCTGGGGCTTTGTGAGTGTGTGT
>NW_025813794.1:0-7500 GCF_021917145.1 Hypomesus transpacificus
AAAGGGCTCGTCCAGGATTTGAACCCGGGACCTCTCGCACCCAAAGCGAGAATCATACCCCTAGACCAACGAGCCACATTTTGGTGGGTGTTTTGCTTGACAAATTTTTTTCACAAAACATGGTTAGACAGAAGCTCCGCACCCTAAGCGTGAATCATACCACGAGCCACGTTTCTGTCAGTGTTTTGGTTGACTGATTTGTTTTCACATAACATGTTTAGACGAAAAGAGCAACTCTCCCAGTAAAACAACCCAAACCACGTTAGGTAAAGGACTGATCTTGGATTTAAACAGGATCTCTCGTCACCAGGTACCTTCCTTTGTCAACGTACTCTAAAGGGCTCGTCCGGTATTTGAACCCGGGACCTCTCGCACCCAAAGCGAGAATCATACCCCTAGACCAACGAGCCACATTTTGGTGGCTGTTTTGCTTGACAAATTTGTTTTCACAAAATCTGGTTAATCAGAAGCTCCGCACTGAAAAGCGTGAATCAAACCACGAGCCACGTTTCTGTCAGTGTTTTGGTTGACTGATTTGTTTTCACATAACATGTTTAGACGAAAAGAGCAACTCTCCCAGTAAATCACCCCAAAACACGTTGGGTAAAGGACTGATCTTGGGTTTAAACAGGATCTCTCATCACCAGGTACCTTCCTTTGTCAATATACTCTAAAGGGCTCGTCCGGGATTTGATCCCGGGACCTCTCGCACCCTAAGCGAGAATCATACCCCTAGACCAACGAGCCACATTTTGGTAGCTGTTTTGGTTCATCAATTTATTTTCAAAAAACATGGTTAATCAGAAACTCCGCACTGAAAAGCGTGAATCCTACCACGAGCCACGTTTTTGTCAGTGTTTTGGTTTACTGATTTGTTTTCACATAACATGCTTAGACAAAAAGAGCAACTCTCCCAGTAAATCACCCCAAACCACGTTGGGTAAAGGACTGATCTTGGGTTTAAACAGGATCTCTTGTCACCAGGTACCTTCCTTTGTCAATGTACTCTAAAGGGCTCGTCCAGGATTTGAACCCGGGACCTCTCGCACCCAAAGCGAGAATCATACCCCTAGACCAACGAGCCACATTTTGGTGGGTGTTTTGCTTGACAAATTTTTTTCACAAAACATGGTTAGACAGAAGCTCCGCACCCTAAGCGTGAATCATACCACGAGCCACGTTTCTGTCAGTGTTTTGGTTGACTGATTTGTTTTCACATAACATGTTTAGACGAAAAGAGCAACTCTCCCAGTAAAACAACCCAAACCACGTTAGGTAAAGGACTGATCTTGGATTTAAACAGGATCTCTCGTCACCAGGTACCTTCCTTTGTCAATATACTCTAAAGGGCTCGTCCGGGATTTGATCCCGGGACCTCTCGCACCCTAAGCGAGAATCATACCCCTAGACCAACGAGCCACATTTTGGTAGCTGTTTTGGTTCATCAATTTATTTTCAAAAAACATGGTTAATCAGAAACTCCGCACTGAAAAGCGTGAATCCTACCACGAGCCACGTTTTTGTCAGTGTTTTGGTTTACTGATTTGTTTTCACATAACATGCTTAGACAGAAAGAGCAACTCTCCCAGTAAATCACCCCAAACCACGTTGGGTAAAGGACTGATCTTGGGTTTAAACAGGATCTCTCGTCAACAGGTACCTTCCTTTGTCAATGTACTCTAAAGGGCTCGTCCAGGATTTGAACCCGGGACCTCTCGCACCCAAAGCGAGAATCATACCCCTAGACCAACGAGCCACATTTTGGTGGGTGTTTTGCTTGACAAATTTTTTTCACAAAACATGGTTAGACAGAAGCTCCGCACCCTAAGCGTGAATCATACCACGAGCCACGTTTCTGTCAGTGTTTTGGTTGACTGATTTGTTTTCACATAACATGTTTAGACGAAAAGAGCAACTCTCCCAGTAAAACAACCCAAACCACGTTAGGTAAAGGACTGATCTTGGATTTAAACAGGATCTCTCGTCACCAGGTACCTTCCTTTGTCAACGTACTCTAAAGGGCTCGTCCGGTATTTGAACCCGGGACCTCTCGCACCCAAAGCGAGAATCATACCCCTAGACCAACGAGCCACATTTTGGTGGCTGTTTTGCTTGACAAATTTGTTTTCACAAAATCTGGTTAATCAGAAGCTCCGCACTGAAAAGCGTGAATCAAACCACGAGCCACGTTTCTGTCAGTGTTTTGGTTGACTGATTTGTTTTCACATAACATGTTTAGACGAAAAGAGCAACTCTCCCAGTAAATCACCCCAAAACACGTTGGGTAAAGGACTGATCTTGGGTTTAAACAGGATCTCTCATCACCAGGTACCTTCCTTTGTCAATATACTCTAAAGGGCTCGTCCGGGATTTGATCCCGGGACCTCTCGCACCCTAAGCGAGAATCATACCCCTAGACCAACGAGCCACATTTTGGTAGCTGTTTTGGTTCATCAATTTATTTTCAAAAAACATGGTTAATCAGAAACTCCGCACTGAAAAGCGTGAATCCTACCACGAGCCACGTTTTTGTCAGTGTTTTGGTTTACTGATTTGTTTTCACATAACATGCTTAGACAAAAAGAGCAACTCTCCCAGTAAATCACCCCAAACCACGTTGGGTAAAGGACTGATCTTGGGTTTAAACAGGATCTCTTGTCACCAGGTACCTTCCTTTGTCAATGTACTCTAAAGGGCTCGTCCAGGATTTGAACCCGGGACCTCTCGCACCCAAAGCGAGAATCATACCCCTAGACCAACGAGCCACATTTTGGTGGGTGTTTTGCTTGACAAATTTTTTTCACAAAACATGGTTAGACAGAAGCTCCGCACCCTAAGCGTGAATCATACCACGAGCCACGTTTCTGTCAGTGTTTTGGTTGACTGATTTGTTTTCACATAACATGTTTAGACGAAAAGAGCAACTCTCCCAGTAAAACAACCCAAACCACGTTAGGTAAAGGACTGATCTTGGATTTAAACAGGATCTCTCGTCACCAGGTACCTTCCTTTGTCAATATACTCTAAAGGGCTCGTCCGGGATTTGATCCCGGGACCTCTCGCACCCTAAGCGAGAATCATACCCCTAGACCAACGAGCCACATTTTGGTAGCTGTTTTGGTTCATCAATTTATTTTCAAAAAACATGGTTAATCAGAAACTCCGCACTGAAAAGCGTGAATCCTACCACGAGCCACGTTTTTGTCAGTGTTTTGGTTTACTGATTTGTTTTCACATAACATGCTTAGACAAAAAGAGCAACTCTCCCAGTAAATCACCCCAAACCACGTTGGGTAAAGGACTGATCTTGGGTTTAAACAGGATCTCTTGTCACCAGGTACCTTCCTTTGTCAATGTACTCTAAAGGGCTCGTCCAGGATTTGAACCCGGGACCTCTCGCACCCAAAGCGAGAATCATACCCCTAGACCAACGAGCCACATTTTGGTGGGTGTTTTGCTTGACAAATTTTTTTCACAAAACATGGTTAGACAGAAGCTCCGCACCCTAAGCGTGAATCATACCACGAGCCACGTTTCTGTCAGTGTTTTGGTTGACTGATTTGTTTTCACATAACATGTTTAGACGAAAAGAGCAACTCTCCCAGTAAAACAACCCAAACCACGTTAGGTAAAGGACTGATCTTGGATTTAAACAGGATCTCTCGTCACCAGGTACCTTCCTTTGTCAATATACTCTAAAGGGCTCGTCCGGGATTTGATCCCGGGACCTCTCGCACCCTAAGCGAGAATCATACCCCTAGACCAACGAGCCACATTTTGGTAGCTGTTTTGGTTCATCAATTTATTTTCAAAAAACATGGTTAATCAGAAACTCCGCACTGAAAAGCGTGAATCCTACCACGAGCCACGTTTTTGTCAGTGTTTTGGTTTACTGATTTGTTTTCACATAACATGCTTAGACAAAAAGAGCAACTCTCCCAGTAAATCACCCCAAACCACGTTGGGTAAAGGACTGATCTTGGGTTTAAACAGGATCTCTTGTCACCAGGTACCTTCCTTTGTCAATGTACTCTAAAGGGCTCGTCCAGGATTTGAACCCGGGACCTCTCGCACCCAAAGCGAGAATCATACCCCTAGACCAACGAGCCACATTTTGGTGGGTGTTTTGCTTGACAAATTTTTTTCACAAAACATGGTTAGACAGAAGCTCCGCACCCTAAGCGTGAATCATACCACGAGCCACGTTTCTGTCAGTGTTTTGGTTGACTGATTTGTTTTCACATAACATGTTTAGACGAAAAGAGCAACTCTCCCAGTAAAACAACCCAAACCACGTTAGGTAAAGGACTGATCTTGGATTTAAACAGGATCTCTCGTCACCAGGTACCTTCCTTTGTCAATATACTCTAAAGGGCTCGTCCGGGATTTGATCCCGGGACCTCTCGCACCCTAAGCGAGAATCATACCCCTAGACCAACGAGCCACATTTTGGTAGCTGTTTTGGTTCATCAATTTATTTTCAAAAAACATGGTTAATCAGAAACTCCGCACTGAAAAGCGTGAATCCTACCACGAGCCACGTTTTTGTCAGTGTTTTGGTTTACTGATTTGTTTTCACATAACATGCTTAGACAAAAAGAGCAACTCTCCCAGTAAATCACCCCAAACCACGTTGGGTAAAGGACTGATCTTGGGTTTAAACAGGATCTCTTGTCACCAGGTACCTTCCTTTGTCAATGTACTCTAAAGGGCTCGTCCAGGATTTGAACCCGGGACCTCTCGCACCCAAAGCGAGAATCATACCCCTAGACCAACGAGCCACATTTTGGTGGGTGTTTTGCTTGACAAATTTTTTTCACAAAACATGGTTAGACAGAAGCTCCGCACCCTAAGCGTGAATCATACCACGAGCCACGTTTCTGTCAGTGTTTTGGTTGACTGATTTGTTTTCACATAACATGTTTAGACGAAAAGAGCAACTCTCCCAGTAAAACAACCCAAACCACGTTAGGTAAAGGACTGATCTTGGATTTAAACAGGATCTCTCGTCACCAGGTACCTTCCTTTGTCAATATACTCTAAAGGGCTCGTCCGGGATTTGATCCCGGGACCTCTCGCACCCTAAGCGAGAATCATACCCCTAGACCAACGAGCCACATTTTGGTAGCTGTTTTGGTTCATCAATTTATTTTCAAAAAACATGGTTAATCAGAAACTCCGCACTGAAAAGCGTGAATCCTACCACGAGCCACGTTTTTGTCAGTGTTTTGGTTTACTGATTTGTTTTCACATAACATGCTTAGACAGAAAGAGCAACTCTCCCAGTAAATCACCCCAAACCACGTTGGGTAAAGGACTGATCTTGGGTTTAAACAGGATCTCTCGTCAACAGGTACCTTCCTTTGTCAATGTACTCTAAAGGGCTCGTCCAGGATTTGAACCCGGGACCTCTCGCACCCAAAGCGAGAATCATACCCCTAGACCAACGAGCCACATTTTGGTGGGTGTTTTGCTTGACAAATTTTTTTCACAAAACATGGTTAGACAGAAGCTCCGCACCCTAAGCGTGAATCATACCACGAGCCACATTTCTGTCAGTGTTTTGGTTGACTGATTTGTTTTCACATAACATGTTTAGACGAAAAGAGCAACTCTCCCAGTAAAACAACCCAAACCACGTTAGGTAAAGGACTGATCTTGGATTTAAACAGGATCTCTCGTCACCAGGTACCTTCCTTTGTCAACGTACTCTAAAGGGCTCGTCCGGTATTTGAACCCGGGACCTCTCGCACCCAAAGCGAGAATCATACCCCTAGACCAACGAGCCACATTTTGGTGGCTGTTTTGCTTGACAAATTTGTTTTCACAAAATCTGGTTAATCAGAAGCTCCGCACTGAAAAGCGTGAATCAAACAACGAGCCACGTTTCTGTCAGTGTTTTGGTTGACTGATTTGTTTTCACATAACATGTTTAGACGAAAAGAGCAACTCTCCCAGTAAATCACCCCAAAACACGTTGGGTAAAGGACTGATCTTGGGTTTAAACAGGATCTCTCATCACCAGGTACCTTCCTTTGTCAATATACTCTAAAGGGCTCGTCCGGGATTTGATCCCGGGACCTCTCGCACCCTAAGCGAGAATCATACCCCTAGACCAACGAGCCACATTTTGGTAGCTGTTTTGGTTCATCAATTTATTTTCAAAAAACATGGTTAATCAGAAACTCCGCACTGAAAAGCGTGAATCCTACCACGAGCCACGTTTTTGTCAGTGTTTTGGTTTACTGATTTGTTTTCACATAACATGCTTAGACAGAAAGAGCAACTCTCCCAGTAAATCACCCCAAACCACGTTGGGTAAAGGACTGATCTTGGGTTTAAACAGGATCTCTCGTCAACAGGTACCTTCCTTTGTCAATGTACTCTAAAGGGCTCGTCCAGGATTTGAACCCGGGACCTCTCGCACCCAAAGCGAGAATCATACCCCTAGACCAACGAGCCACATTTTGGTGGGTGTTTTGCTTGACAAATTTTTTTCACAAAACATGGTTAGACAGAAGCTCCGCACCCTAAGCGTGAATCATACCACGAGCCACGTTTCTGTCAGTGTTTTGGTTGACTGATTTGTTTTCACATAACATGTTTAGACGAAAAGAGCAACTCTCCCAGTAAAACAACCCAAACCACGTTAGGTAAAGGACTGATCTTGGATTTAAACAGGATCTCTCGTCACCAGGTACCTTCCTTTGTCAACGTACTCTAAAGGGCTCGTCCGGTATTTGAACCCGGGACCTCTCGCACCCAAAGCGAGAATCATACCCCTAGACCAACGAGCCACATTTTGGTGGCTGTTTTGCTTGACAAATTTGTTTTCACAAAATCTGGTTAATCAGAAGCTCCGCACTGAAAAGCGTGAATCAAACCACGAGCCACGTTTCTGTCAGTGTTTTGGTTGACTGATTTGTTTTCACATAACATGTTTAGACGAAAAGAGCAACTCTCCCAGTAAATCACCCCAAAACACGTTGGGTAAAGGACTGATCTTGGGTTTAAACAGGATCTCTCGTCACCAGGTACCTTCCTTTGTCAATATACTCTAAAGGGCTCGTCCGGGATTTGATCCCGGGACCTCTCGCACCCTAAGCGAGAATCATACCCCTAGACCAACGAGCCACATTTTGGTAGCTGTTTTGGTTCATCAATTTATTTTCAAAAAACATGGTTAATCAGAAACTCCGCACTGAAAAGCGTGAATCCTACCACGAGCCACGTTTTTGTCAGTGTTTTGGTTTACTGATTTGTTTTCACATAACATGCTTAGACAAAAAGAGCAACTCTCCCAGTAAATCACCCCAAACCACGTTGGGTAAAGGACTGATCTTGGGTTTAAACAGGATCTCTTGTCACCAGGTACCTTCCTTTGTCAATGTACTCTAAAGGGCTCGTCCAGGATTTGAACCCGGGACCTCTCGCACCCAAAGCGAGAATCATACCCCTAGACCAACGAGCCACATTTTGGTGGGTGTTTTGCTTGACAAA
>NW_025813794.1:12500-151613 GCF_021917145.1 Hypomesus transpacificus
TAGACCAACGAGCCACATTTTGGTAGCTGTTTTGGTTCATCAATTTATTTTCAAAAAACATGGTTAATCAGAAACTCCGCACTGAAAAGCGTGAATCCTACCACGAGCCACGTTTTTGTCAGTGTTTTGGTTTACTGATTTGTTTTCACATAACATGCTTAGACAAAAAGAGCAACTCTCCCAGTAAATCACCCCAAACCACGTTGGGTAAAGGACTGATCTTGGGTTTAAACAGGATCTCTTGTCACCAGGTACCTTCCTTTGTCAATGTACTCTAAAGGGCTCGTCCAGGATTTGAACCCGGGACCTCTCGCACCCAAAGCGAGAATCATACCCCTAGACCAACGAGCCACATTTTGGTGGCTGTTTTTCTTGACAAATTTTTTTCACAAAACGTGGTTAGACAGAAGCTCCGCACCCTAAGCGTGAATCATACCACGAGCCACGTTTCTGTCAGTGTTTTGGTTGACTGATTTGTTTTCACGTAACATGTTTAGACGAAAAGAGCAACTCTCCCAGTAAAACAACCCAAACCACGTTAGGTAAAGGACTGATCTTGGATTTAAACAGGATCTCTCGTCACCAGGTACCTTCCTTTGTCAACGTACTCTAAAGGGCTCGTCCGGGATTTGAACCCAGGATCTCTCGCACCCTAAGCGAGAATCATACCCCTAGACCAACGAGCCACATTTTGGTAGCTGTTTTGGTTCATCAATTTATTTTCAAAAAACATGGTTAATCAGAAGCTCCGCACTGAAAAGCGTGAATCATACCACGAGCCACGTTTCTGTCAGTGTTTTGGTTGACTGATTTGTTTTCACATAACATGTTTAGACGAAAAGAGCAACTCTCCCAGTAAAACAACCCAAACCACGTTAGGTAAAGGACTGATCTTGGATTTAAACAGGATCTCTCGTCACCAGGTACCTTCCTTTGTCAACGTACTCTAAAGGGCTCGTCCGGTATTTGAACCCGGGACCTCTCGCACCCAAAGCGAGAATCATACCCCTAGACCAACGAGCCACATTTTGGTGGCTGTTTTGCTTGACAAATTTGTTTTCACAAAATCTGGTTAATCAGAAGCTCCGCACTGAAAAGCGTGAATCAAACCACGAGCCACGTTTCTGTCAGTGTTTTGGTTGACTGATTTGTTTTCACATAACATGTTTAGACGAAAAGAGCAACTCTCCCAGTAAATCACCCCAAAACACGTTGGGTAAAGGACTGATCTTGGGTTTAAACAGGATCTCTCATCACCAGGTACCTTCCTTTGTCAATATACTCTAAAGGGCTCGTCCGGGATTTGATCCCGGGACCTCTCGCACCCTAAGCGAGAATCATACCCCTAGACCAACGAGCCACATTTTGGTAGCTGTTTTGGTTCATCAATTTATTTTCAAAAAACATGGTTAATCAGAAACTCCGCACTGAAAAGCGTGAATCCTACCACGAGCCACGTTTTTGTCAGTGTTTTGGTTTACTGATTTGTTTTCACATAACATGCTTAGACAAAAAGAGCAACTCTCCCAGTAAATCACCCCAAACCACGTTGGGTAAAGGACTGATCTTGGGTTTAAACAGGATCTCTTGTCACCAGGTACCTTCCTTTGTCAATGTACTCTAAAGGGCTCGTCCAGGATTTGAACCCGGGACCTCTCGCACCCAAAGCGAGAATCATACCCCTAGACCAACGAGCCACATTTTGGTGGGTGTTTTGCTTGACAAATTTTTTTCACAAAACATGGTTAGACAGAAGCTCCGCACCCTAAGCGTGAATCATACCACGAGCCACGTTTCTGTCAGTGTTTTGGTTGACTGATTTGTTTTCACATAACATGTTTAGACGAAAAGAGCAACTCTCCCAGTAAAACAACCCAAACCACGTTAGGTAAAGGACTGATCTTGGATTTAAACAGGATCTCTCGTCACCAGGTACCTTCCTTTGTCAATATACTCTAAAGGGCTCGTCCGGGATTTGATCCCGGGACCTCTCGCACCCTAAGCGAGAATCATACCCCTAGACCAACGAGCCACATTTTGGTAGCTGTTTTGGTTCATCAATTTATTTTCAAAAAACATGGTTAATCAGAAACTCCGCACTGAAAAGCGTGAATCCTACCACGAGCCACGTTTTTGTCAGTGTTTTGGTTTACTGATTTGTTTTCACATAACATGCTTAGACAGAAAGAGCAACTCTCCCAGTAAATCACCCCAAACCACGTTGGGTAAAGGACTGATCTTGGGTTTAAACAGGATCTCTCGTCAACAGGTACCTTCCTTTGTCAATGTACTCTAAACGGCTCGTCCAGGATTTGAACCCGGGACCTCTCGCACCCAAAGCGAGAATCATACCCCTAGACCAACGAGCCACATTTTGGTGGGTGTTTTGCTTGACAAATTTTTTTCACAAAACATGGTTAGACAGAAGCTCCGCACCCTAAGCGTGAATCATACCACGAGCCACATTTCTGTCAGTGTTTTGGTTGACTGATTTGTTTTCACATAACATGTTTAGACGAAAAGAGCAACTCTCCCAGTAAAACAACCCAAACCACGTTAGGTAAAGGACTGATCTTGGATTTAAACAGGATCTCTCGTCACCAGGTACCTTCCTTTGTCAACGTACTCTAAAGGGCTCGTCCGGTATTTGAACCCGGGACCTCTCGCACCCAAAGCGAGAATCATACCCCTAGACCAACGAGCCACATTTTGGTGGCTGTTTTGCTTGACAAATTTGTTTTCACAAAATCTGGTTAATCAGAAGCTCCGCACTGAAAAGCGTGAATCAAACCACGAGCCACGTTTCTGTCAGTGTTTTGGTTGACTGATTTGTTTTCACATAACATGCTTAGACAAAAAGAGCAACTTCCCCAGTAAATCACCCCAAACCACATTGGGTAAAGGACTGATCTTGAATTTGAACAGGAACCCTTGTCACCAGGTACCTTCCTTTGTCAACGTACTCTAAAGGGCTCGTCCAGGATTTGAACCCGGGACCTCTCGCACCCTAAGCGAGAATCATACCCCTAGACCAACGAGCCACGATTTGGTTGCAGTTTTGGTTCATCAATTTGTTTTCACAAAACATGGTTAGACAGAAGCTCCGCACCCTAACCGTGAATCATACCACGAGCCACGTTTCTGTCAGTGTTTTGGTTGACTGATTTGTTTTCACATAACATGTTTAGACAAAAAGAGCAACTCTCCCAGTAAATCACCCTAAACTAAGTTGGGTAAAGGACTGATCTTGTGTTTAAACAGGATCTCTCGCCAACAGGTACCTTCCTTTGTCAATGTACTCTAAAGGGCTTGTCCGGGATTTGAACCCGGGACCTCTCGCACCCAAAGCGAGAATCATACCCCGAGACCAACGAGCCACATTTCTGTGGCTGTTTTGGTTCATCAATTTATTTTCACAAAACATGGTTAATCAGAAGCACCGCACTGAAAAGCGTGAATCAAACCACGAGCCACGTTTCTGTTAGTGTTTTGGTTGACTGATTTGTTTTCACATAACATGTTTAGACGAAAAGACGTAACTTTTGAACCGTATGACCGATTTTCAAAAATGAGGTACGGTTGGATTCCCTGGATTGAGTCGAGTTCAACGCACACCATGGCGTCAATTTCCGGTTATATAGATTTTCTGCAATTTTGTGAAAAAACGTTTTTTTGCTTCTCCTCCCTCAATTTTTGTCAAATCTTCCCCAGAATTGGCAAACATCATCATCAGACCAACCCTCACAGAAGTTATCAAAGGATATTTGATTTTCAAAACTGTTTTTCCGGTACAGCCAATCAAAATTGGCAACAAAGCAACCAAACAGGAAGTTGGATCATATCTCATTTAATCTTTAAGAAATCAACCCCAAACCTGGTGTGATGACTCGGAACCCTCTTCTGAGGCTGTCCAATTAATTTGGTGTCATGTCATTACTGGGCGTGGCCGCAGGAAGCAAAAATGTGTTTTGGCCAATAACTGTTGATTTGTTTGCCTTTATTAAGTGATTCCTTTGTTTCATGATATCTTGGGACGTCCCCTGTGTGACCCATCATCATTTGTGATAATGGCCGAATTGATGCGGCCGCCATTTTGAATTCATTGAAAAATGTTTTTTCTCTACTCCTCCTACACATGTTGTCCAATCTTCACCAAATTTCGCAGAGATTATCTTCAGACCAAGCCTCACAAAGGCCATCACATGATTGTTTGATTTTCACAACCGTTTGCCCGGTACCTGCAATCAAAATGTGTAATTAAGCCATCAAACAGGAAGTTGGGTCGTATCTCAGCAAATCTTTGATGGATTCACACCAAACTTGCTGCATGCACTCGGAACCCTGTTCTGAGGATTTCTAAAGTGTTTTATGGGTCATTTGACTGCGTGGCCACCACATTGCTGCTTGCAGCTATATTTAGGATTCCTCCGTGAGGAGGAAACCTATTGTTAGGGGCCAAGCAGCAAAGCTGCGAGGCACCTTTTGTTATTGTTAGTATTATTAGGGGCCAAGCAGCGAAGCTGCGAGGCACCTATTGTAATTGTTAGTATTATTAGGATTCCTCCGTCAGGAGGAAACCTATTGTTATTGTTAGTTTTATTATTATTATTATTAGGATTCCTCCGTCAGGAGGAAACCTATTGTTATTGTTAGTTTTATTATTATTAGGATTCCTCTGTCAGGAGGAAACCTATTGTTATTGTTAGTTTTATTATTATTAGGATTCCTCCGTCAGGAGGAAACCTATTGTTATTGTTAGTTTTATTATTATTAGGATTCCTCCGTCAGGAGGAAACCTATTGTTATTGTTAGTTTTATTATTATTATTATTAGGATTCCTCCGTCAGGAGGAAACCTATTGTTATTGTTAGTTTTATTATTATTAGGATTCCTCCGTCAGGAGGAAACCTATTGTTATTGTTAGTTTTATTATTATTAGGATTCCTCCGTCAGGAGGAAACCTATTGTTATTGTTAGTTTTATTATTATTAGGATTCCTCCGTCAGGAGGAAACCTATTGTTATTGTTAGTTTTATTAGGATTCCTCCGTCAGGAGGAAACCTATTGTTATTGTTAGTTTTATTATTATTAGGATTCCTCCGTCAGGAGGAAACCTATTGTTATTGTTAGTTTTATTATTATTAGGATTCCTCCGTCAGGAGGAAACCTATTGTTATTGTTAGTTTTATTATTATTAGGATTCCTCCGTCAGGAGGAAACCTATTGTTATTGTTAGTTTTATTAGGATTCCTCCGTCAGGAGGAAACCTATTGTTATTGTTAGTTTTATTATTAGGATTCCTCCGTCAGGAGGAAACCTATTGTTATTGTTAGTTTTATTATTAGGATTCCTCCGTCAGGAGGAAACCTATTGTTATTGTTAGTTTTATTATTATTATTATTATTATTCTTGTTCCATGGAAGTCAATGGCAGCCCCTAGAACACTTCGACAACTTTTTGTGAAATTTGGCACACTCATTAAGGACAGTTGATTCTATACCTACACCAAGTTTCATGTCTCCCATTAGACCACTCCAGCGCCACCAACGGGTCAAAGTTGGACTTGTGTTTACACACGCAACTTTTGAACCGTATGACCCATTTTCAAAAATGAGGTACCATTGGATTCCCTGGTTCAAGCCGAGTTCAACGCACCCCATGGCGTCAATTTCCGGTTATATAGATTTTCCGCTACTTCCGGTTTTATCAAAAACCTTTGAAAGCCTACTCCTCCTACAATTTTTGTCATATCTTCTTCAAAGTTACCAGAGATGATCTTCAGACCAAGCGTCACAAAAGTTATCGAAAAGAATTTTGATCCTCACAACCGTTTGTCCGGTACAGCCAATCAAATTCATCAGAAAAGCCGCCAAACAGGATGTGAAGTCCTGTCTCAGCAAATCTTTGAGATATCAACACGAAACTTGGTATATCGATGGAAGACACTACAACATGTTACCGTGTGCAAAGGCAACTTCATATCTCCAAAAATGATTGATATAAAGCAAATTGAACTTATCGCTAACGCTAAAATAATGCTTTACACATCAGCCAGTCAAAAACTGATACTCTGATTCAATCACAAGTTCATATGAAGACTCTTGAGAATGTTTATAACACAAATCTGTGAAAAAGTTGACTGTAAGATCAAAGGTCGATTTTTGGTGAATATTTGAAACATGCTTGCTTGGCTAATTTCTAGCCAAATTTCCAATGAATGTCTCCCCTCCTCCTGCCCGCGCGTGCTCCACATCCTCACACACTCAGCCTTAACTTACACACGCGCGGGCTTGGCAAGACGCACACGCAACATTTCAGGAGAGTGTGGGCTGACCAAGCCCCCACTCATTCCTTGGTTTCTAGCCAAGGCCTTGTGGATCTTGTAATCTTGGATCTCTTAACAAAAGCTGATCTTTTTAGTATTGCATTTCCGATTTTGTATGCAATGGTAAAAAGTTATACAAATCCTGAAACATTGATATATATATATGTATTTATATATATAAAAATCTTTATTTCAGACGCCAAGTTCCACATAAAATAACAGACATAGAGCTATAAAAAAGAGAGTAAAACGAAAACATAAAACATAGATAATACAGTGCATAAAAAGTATGAAGACTTTTGTGCCAATGTAGTCTTAAGTTCCAAGTAATCGATAGCAGCTCTTTAGAGGGTTGACCAGGGCCTCTACTATTCAGTTCTCAGACTTGTCCAGTCGACACATGAAACCATACATCAGTTGTCTCAGGAGTGCCTTACAGGTTGGTACGTGCTTAGACAGAAACAACTGACCAGCACTATGCCACCTAGGCACATTAAGTAGCAATCTAAAAGCATCATTGAAATCATACATCAGTTGTCTCAGGATTGCCTTACAGGTTGGTACGTGCTTAGACACAAACAACTGACTAGCAGTATGCCACCTTGGCACATTAAGTAGCAATCTAAAAGCATCATTGTAGGCTACTTTCAGTATCTGTATACTCCTTTACCTGTACATAGACCACAAATGAGCAGTGTACAATGGTGTTATGTAGGTTCTAAACAGGGAACATTTAACTGAATCTGAGCACATAGAAAACGTCCTTAATAACATACTGGCCTGAGAATATATTTGACAGCGCTGTTGATACATATCGTTGTCATCTGTCCAATCATCAGAAATGACATGGCAGATCTTTTATTTCCTCACAAACACCAAGGGGACTGCCAGATAAATAAAAGGTAGGGAAGGTTAATTTCCTGTCCTGATTACTTCTGACTATCATTATGTGGCTTTTCTTTGCATTATATTTTATATCATGATCTAAGCCATACTGAGAGCACACCCATAGCATCTGTTGCAACAGGCTGAGTGGAACCAGATAATCTGCGTACATCAGATGATTGACAATAGATTCACCAACAAGACAGCCTGTATTTGTCTTATTCAGCTGGCTTGATAAGTCGTCCATATCCATATTAAACAAAAAGGGAAATCAAATTCCTCCTTGTCGAACTCCGTTACCAACATGGAAAGCAGCTGATACAACATTGTCCCATTTAACATGAAAAGTTTGATTGGCATACCAGAACACCAAAATCCTCACAAGAGGTTTAGGGACACCTCTCGCTATTAGCTTCATAAACAGTTTTTCATGACAAATTCGATCGAAAGCTTTGTAAGCATCAATAAAGCATAAAAATACAGATGAATTAAGACTTGTGTACCTGAGACAATCTCCTTCAGAGCATAGATACAGAGATCAGTACCATGTTTTCTTTTAAAACCAAACTGATTTTCTGCAGTCAGAATATACATTTCCAATTTCAATCAAATAATTCTCTCAAACACTTTAGACAAGATACTGGCCAATGCAATGGATCGATAGTTGTGTAGCCCGGGTGGTAAACATTTCTGTTGAAACAATCCTATTACATAAATATAAAAGTTTGAATACATAATACTTAAGTTCATAGTTTAATAAATAGACTTTAAGGTTTGAGAGTATGATTTTGATTTGATGAGAAATGCATATTGTTCATGTTTTACTGAATACAGCATTTGGAAATGTATATCTGTTGTTTAAAAAACGCATGTTAAAATGTACCGGTTACAAATATGAAGAGAGTAAGATGAATGTTTTGTGAATCTATGTTGTTGCTTTAATTTTGATTATGATGTTAAGCCAATCCGGTTTGAGGTCAAAGGGCAGGGTAACACGGGAAGTTGGGGTAGATGAGGTTGGAGTAGAAAAAGACAGAGCGAGCGGAGGAGTTGGAGGGAGAAGAAAATTGTAGCGTACGGTAAAATACCAAGAGTGAAGATTTTATATTATCATTAGTGGTGTTATGTTTATATTGTTGGGTGAATATCTCAACCAACAACAATAACCCAGAAAGAGGAGTTTGGCTGTTGGCGGTTTTGGATTAAGCACGGGCTTTGCCGCCAGACTAGCGACAGCGAGGGCCAGGTTGGAGCCGGTGGAGGTCGGGATTGTCGTCGTCCTCAGTCTTCTTCCTGAGTTGGTTCGTCTCGTAAATCCACGAGAGTATTTGGTCGGTCTCTCCTTCACCTGCTGCCGCCCTTCTGCCGCAGTGCGTGTGCTACCGCACTGCTGATCCGAGGTACCAGCTCCTTGTTATTTTGTGCCATCCTGGCGAAACAGCCATTTTGTTTACGGCTACAACGCACACGAGCTACACTCAGGCCTGCACCGTAGAACTGTACTGAATTAAGGTATTCGTGTAGTTAGCATTGCCGGCTAGTTTGTATTGTGTGTCCATGTGCATTACGATGTCATGTAAATGTTGAACCAATAACTGAAGAACTGATTTTTTGTCTGAAGTAAATCTTTCCTGTTTTTGTTTAACAGTTGGTTGTATTGTTTTTTTCATATGTTAAATTGGTTTAAGTTAGTAACAATTACTAACGAACTCAGGTTAGCCACCTCTCATTACAAATCCACCAAACTAGAGAGGCGCTACAGTTGTCTATGCTGTTCAGTTTACCAGCCTTATCTTTAACAACAGGCACTAACAGTACTGACATAATAGAGTTCGGTAGAACACCATGAACCATAATTCCAGTGAGACACATGGCTAGAAATGGACTGAGTCTATAACTGGCATTTTTTAGATGCTCTGCAGAAATGGAATCCATACCACAAGCTTTGTTGTTGTCTAGCATGTGGATGGCATCATAAATATCTACTGATCTAACTATCAAGTCTGCAGAGATACCTTTATATTGATTATCAATTCTCACTGTGTTACTTTGAACACAATTAAATAGTTTACTGTAGTGCTCATGCCATAGATCAGCAATCTTCTCTGGACAACTAACCCCTTTGATATCAGAAGGGAGGGGAGTTCTGTTATTATTTATGATCTTGACCTCCTTCCAGAAGTCAGTAAGATTGTTATTCTGCATCTTTCTGGCCAGCGAGTCTGCTCTCATTGTGTTTTCATTTCTCTTAATGAAACGAGTGCATATTTAAATCTAGCATTTGTGAGGTTTTTGTTATCAAGCAGCACTCTCTGTCTGGGTCTGCCTGCCTCTGACCAGACTCTAAAGGCTTCTCTAGCAGCAGCATGTTGCTCAGACACAAACTCATTCCAGACAGGCCGTGCGTTAGGGACCTTACTCTTGTGATTAATAAAAGGTTCACTGGAAGCATAAAGACATTTGACAATATCATCATACATGGCACAGAGCTTTTCAGCATTATGTTTATCCTTGCAGTTCATATCCGAGAATTAGTTAATAGAGAATATCTGTGCCGAACCTCTTTGGTCAATTTTGACCAGTCCAGTTTTCTTGGGGGGCCAGCAACAAGGGTACACTCTCAACATTTAGCAGCATAGCAACTGGTATGTGATCAGTGGTGGCCAGCCCATAACACATCTCTATACTTTCCAGTGAGTCATGAGAATCGGCTGTGGTTACAATATGGTCTAGCCAGGAAGTTGTGTGCCACGTTTCACTTATATAGGTAAAACTTGTATCAGGCAATAACGCTTGATATAATTAATTTAGTTTCATTACAGAACTGCTGCAGATGTTGTGCGAATAAACACTTATCTGACATGTCAGCATTAAAATCACCCATGACATAGACACAACATGAACTATTGTCCTCTATGAAGGACTGAATAAAAGCTAACCTGTTCTGAAATTCATCCTCATGGTCATAGGATTCATATGGTGTGTACACATTTACAATAGTACATTTATTTTCATTGTGATTAAACTCCAACCCAATAGCCCAGTCAACGTTAAGCCACACCACCTTTACCGTTGGGTCATATTTTATGTTCCACAGTATAGCTACACCACCAGCTATCCTCCCACAAACCATTCTCATGCTGAGATCGGTAGTGGACTCTCCAGCACCATGAAAGTTCTTGTGTAGGGAGTTCAATTTGTCCAGATCTTGCTTGGTCATCCAGGTTTCTTGAAGGCAGACAATGTCACTCTCGTCCAGCAATGTGTCCACCACCAAACGTCTTGATCTATCAGCAGCAGTATGTCCTACTCGGAGGCCACGAGCGTTGTAGGATACAACCCGCATTAATGATCTACCACGGACCCATCAGGGCAGCTGGCCGGTGTGTCTGTCTCCCTGGTCTCTACATATAGGCCTACATTCATCCCAGCATCATGACTGAGCTGAAGCTCGGTACCCTGAGAGCGGGGGGTATTCTCTGGTCGAGCTTTTTTGAAAGTATAGACCAAGGGTAATTACCAAACCACAACTGTCCCACCATTACCCATATGTGGCGCTACATTCCACGCCCTAAAGCACAAAGGCTTTCTGGAATGGATAGGCTAACCAAGCCCCCTCCCTTCACTCCTTGAGTTGAAATAAAGGCCCTTGTGGATCCTGGTGGTATTATATTTCAGATTTGGTATCCCATTGGTAATTCTGCAGCATAGATTTTTCTATACAGTTCCAATTTGTCAAGAATATACATTTTTCAATGGTTCGCAATGTTTGGAGGAATCCGCCATTACTGCTTGCAGTTATATTTAGGATTCCTCCGTCAGGAGGAAACCTATTGTTATTGTTAGTTTTATTATTATTATTATTCTTGTTCCATGGAAGTCAATGGCAGCCCCTAGAACACTTCGACAACTTTTTGTGAAATTTGGCACACTCATTAAGGACAGTTGATTCTATACCTACACCAAGTTTCATGTCTCCCATTAGACCACTCCAGCGCCACCAATGGGTCAAAGTTGGACTTGTGTTTACACACGCAACTTTTGAACCGTATGACCCATTTTCAAAAATGAGGTACCATTGGATTCCCTGGTTCAAGCCGAGTTCAACGCACCCCATGGCGTCAATTTCCGGTTATATAGATTTTCCGCTACTTCCGGTTTTATCAAAAACCTTTGAAAGCCTACTCCTCCTACAATTTTTGTCATATCTTCTTCAAAGTTACCAGAGATGATCTTCAGACCAAGCGTCACAAAAGTTATCGAAAAGAATTTTGATCCTCACAACCGTTTGTCCGGTACAGCCAATCAAATTCATCAGAAAAGCCGCCAAACAGGATGTGAAGTCCTGTCTCAGCAAATCTTTGAGATATCAACACGAAACTTGGTATATCGATGGAAGACACTACAACATGTTACCGTGTGCAAAGGCAACTTCATATCTCCAAAAATGATTGATATAAAGCAAATTGAACTTATCGCTAACGCTAAAATAATGCTTTACACATCAGCCAGTCAAAAACTGATACTCTGATTCAATCACAAGTTCATATGAAGACTCTTGAGAATGTTTATAACACCAATCTGTGAAAAAGTTGACTGTAAGATCAAAGGTCGATTTTTGGTGAATATTTGAAACATGCTTGCTTGGCTAATTTCTAGCCAAATTTCCAATGAATGTCTCCCCTCCTCCTGCCCGCGCGTGCTCCACATCCTCACACACTCAGCCTTAACTTACACACGCGCGGGCTTGGCAAGACGCACACGCAACATTTCAGGAGAGTGTGGGCTGACCAAGCCCCCACTCATTCCTTGGTTTCTAGCCAAGGCCTTGTGGATCTTGTAATCTTGGATCTCTTAACAAAAGCTGATCTTTTTAGTATTGCATTTCCGATTTTGTATGCAATGGTAAAAAGTTATACAAATCCTGAAACATTGATATATATATATGTATTTATATATATATAAATCTTTATTTCAGACGCCCATTTCCACATAAAATAACAGACATAGAGCTATAAAAAAGAGAGTAAAACGAAAACATAAAACATAGATAATACAGTGCATAAAAAGTATGAAGACTTTTGTGCCAATGTAGTCTTAAGTTCCAAGTAATCGATAGCAGCTCTTTAGAGGGTTGACCAGGGCCTCTACTATTCAGTTCTCAGACTTGTCCAGTCGACACATGAAACCATACATCAGTTGTCTCAGGAGTGCCTTACAGGTTGGTACGTGCTTAGACAGAAACAACTGACCAGCACTATGCCACCTAGGCACATTAAGTAGCAATCTAAAAGCATCATTGAAACCATACATCAGTTGTCTCAGGATTGCCTTACAGGTTGGTACGTGCTTAGACACAAACAACTGACTAGCACTATGCCACCTTGGCACATTAAGTAGCAATCTAAAAGCATCATTGTAGGCTACTTTCAGTATCTGTATACTCCTTTACCTGTACATAGACCACAAATGAGCAGTGTACAATGGTGTTATGTAGGTTCTAAACAGGGAACATTTAACTGAATCTGAGCACATAGAAAACGTCCTTAATAACATACTGGCCTGAGAATATATTTGACAGCGCTGTTGATACATATCGTTGTCATCTGTCCAATCATCAGAAATGACATGGCAGATATTTTATTTCCTCACAAACACCAAGGGGACTGCCAGATAAATAAAAGGTAGGGAAGGTTAATTTCCTGTCCTGATTACTTCTGACTATCATTATGTGGCTTTTCTTTGCATTATATTTTATATCATGATCTAAGCCATACTGAGAGCACACCCATAGCATCTGTTGCAACAGGCTGAGTGGAACCAGATAATCTGCGTACATCAGATGATTGACAATAGATTCACCAACAAGACAGCCTGTATTTGTCTTATTCAGCTGGCTTGATAAGTCGTCCATATCCATATTAAACAAAAAGGGAAATCAAATTCCTCCTTGTCGAACTCCGTTACCAACATGGAAAGCAGCTGATACAACATTGTCCCATTTAACATGAAAAGTTTGATTTGCATACCAGAACACCAAAATCCTCACAAGAGGTTTAGGGAAACCTCTCGCTATTAGCTTCATAAACAGTTTTTCATGACAAATTCGATCGAAAGCTTTGTAAGCATCAATAAAGCATAAAAATACAGATGAATTAAGACTTGTGTACCTGAGACAATCTCCTTCAGAGCATAGATACAGAGATCAGTACCATGTTTTCTTTTAAAACCAAACTGATTTTCTGCAGTCAGAATATACATTTCCAATTTCAATCAAATAATTCTCTCAAACACTTTAGACAAGATACTGGCCAATGCAATGGGTCGATAGTTGTGTAGCCCGGGTGGTAAACATTTCTGTTGAAACAATCCTATTACATAAATATAAAAGTTTGAATACATAATACTTAAGTTCATAGTTTAATAAATAGACTTTAAGGTTTGAGAGTATGATTTTGATTTGATGAGAAATGCATATTGTTCATGTTTTACTGAATACAGCATTTGGAAATGTATATCTGTTGTTTAAAAAACGCATGTTAAAATGTACCGGTTACAAATATGAAGAGAGTAAGATGAATGTTTTGTGAATCTATGTTGTTGCTTTAATTTTGATTATGATGTTAAGCCAATCCGGTTTGAGGTCAAAGGGCAGGGTAACACGGGAAGTTGGGGTAGATGAGGTTGGAGTAGAAAAAGACAGAGCGAGCGGAGGAGTTGGAGGGAGAAGAAAATTGTAGCGTACGGTAAAATACCAAGAGTGAAGATTTTATATTATCATTAGTGGTGTTATGTTTATATTGTTGGGTGAATATCTCAACCAACAACAATAACCCAGAAAGAGGAGTTTGGCTGTTGGCGGTTTTGGATTAAGCACGGGCTTTGCCGCCAGACTAGCGACAGCGAGTGCCAGGTTGGAGCCGGTGGAGGTCGGGATTGTCGTCGTCCTCAGTCTTCTTCCTGAGTTGGTTCGTCTCGTAAATCCACGAGAGTATTTGGTCGGTCTCTCCTTCACCTGCTGCCGCCCTTCTGCCGCAGTGCGTGTGCTACCGCACTGCTGATCCGAGGTACCAGCTCCTTGTTATTTTGTGCCATCCTGGCGAAACAGCCATTTTGTTTACGGCTACAACGCACACGAGCTACACTCAGGCCTGCACCGTAGAACTGTACTGAATTAAGGTATTCGTGTAGTTAGCATTGCCGGCTAGTTTGTATTGTGTGTCCATGTGCATTACGATGTCATGTAAATGTTGAACCAATAACTGAAGAACTGATTTTTTGTCTGAAGTAAATCTTTCCTGTTTTTGTTTAACAGTTGGTTGTATTGTTTTTTTCATATGTTAAATTGGTTTAAGTTAGTAACAATTACTAACGAACTCAGGTTAGCCACCTCTCATTACAAATCCACCAAACTAGAGAGGCGCTACAGTTGTCTATGCTGTTCAGTTTACCAGCCTTATCTTTAACAACAGGCACTAACAGTACTGACATAATAGAGTTCGGTAGAACACCATGAACCATAATTCCAGTGAGACACATGGCTAGAAATGGACTGAGTCTATAACTGGCATTTTTTAGATGCTCTGCAGAAATGGAATCCATACCACAAGCTTTGTTGTTGTCTAGCATGTGGATGGCATCATAAATATCTACTGATCTAACTATCAAGTCTGCAGAGATACCTTTATATTGATTATCAATTCTCACTGTGTTACTTTGAACACAATTAAATAGTTTACTGTAGTGCTCATGCCATAGATCAGCAATCTTCTCTGGACAACTAACCCCTTTGATATCAGAAGGGAGGGGAGTTCTGTTATTATTTATGATCTTGACCTCCTTCCAGAAGTCAGTAAGATTGTTATTCTGCATCTTTCTGGCCAGCGAGTCTACTCTCATTGTGTTTTCATTTCTCTTAATGAAACGAGTGCATATTTAAATCTAGCATTTGTGAGGTTTTTGTTATCAAGCAGCACTCCCTGTCTGGGTCTGCCTGCCTCTGACCAGACTCTAAAGGCTTCTCTAGCAGCAGCATGTTGCTCAGACACAAACTCATTCCAGACAGGCCGTGCGTTAGGGACCTTACTCTTGTGATTAATAAAAGGTTCACTGGAAGCATAAAGACATTTGACAATATCATCATACATGGCACAGAGCTTTTCAGCATGATGTTTATCCTTGCAGTTCATATCCGTGCACATTAGGGCATCCCTAGAAAATGCAACATCACTATGTAAGCTGTCAGTTAATAGAGAATATCTGTGCCGAACCTCTTTGGTCAATTTTGACCAGTCCAGTTTTCTTGGGGGGCCAGCAACAAGGGTACAATCTCAACATTTAGCAGCATAGCAACTGGTATGTGATCAGTGGTGGCCAGCCCATAACACATCTCTATACTTTCCAGTGAGTCATGAGCATCGGCTGTGGTTACAATATGGTCTAGCCAGGAAGTTGTGTGCCACGTTTCACTTATATAGGTAAAACTTGTATCAGGCAATAACGCTTGATATAATTAATTTAGTTTCATTACAGAACTGCTGCAGATGTTGTGCGAATAAACGCTTATCTGACATTTCAGCATTAAAATCACCCATGACATAGACACAACATGAACTATTGTCCTCTATGAAGGACTGAATAAAAGCTAACCTGTTCTGAAATTCATCCTCATGGTCATAGGATTCATATGGTGTGTACACATTTACAATAGTAAATTTATTTTCATTGTGATTAAACTCCAACCCAATAGCCCAGTCAACGTTAAGCCACACCACCTTTACCGTTGGGTCATATTTTATGTTCCACAGTATAGCTACACCACCAGCTATCCTCCCACAAACCATTCTCATGCTGAGATTGGTAGTGGACTCTCCAGCACTATGAAACATCTTGTGTAGGGAGTTCAATTTGTCCAGATCTTGCTTGGCCATCCAGGTTTCTTGAAGGCAGACAATGTCACTCTCGTCCAGCAATGTGTCCACCACCAAACGTCTTGATCTATCAGCAGCAGTATGTCCTACTCGGAGGCCACGAGCGTTGTAGGATACAACCCGCATTAATGATCTACCACGGACCCATCAGGGCAGCTGGCCGGTGTGTCTGTCTCCCTGGTCTCTACATATAGGCCTACATTCATCCCAGCATCATGACTGAGCTGAAGCTCGGTACCCTGAGAGTGGGGGGTATGCTCTGGTCGAGCTTTTTTGAAAGTATAGACCAAGGGTAATTACCACACCACAACTGTCCCACCATTACCCATAGGTGGCGCTACATTCCACGCCCTAAAGCACAAAGGCTTTCTGGAATGGATAGGCTAACCAAGCCCCCTCCCTTCACTCCTTGGGTTGAAATAAAGGCCCTTGTGGATCTTGATGGTATTATATTTCAGATTTGGTATCCCATTGGTAATTCTGCAGCATAGATTTTTCTATACAGTTCCAATTTGTCAAGAATATACATTTTTCAATGGTTCGCAATGTTTGGAGGAATCCGCCATTACTGCTTGCAGTTATATTTATTATTATTATTCTTGTTCCATGGAAGTCAATGGCAGCCCCTAGAACCCTTCGACAACTTTTTGTGAAATTTGGCACACTTATTAAGGACAGTTGATTCTATACCTACACCAAGTTTCATGTCTCCCATTAGACCACTCCAGCGCCACCAACGGGTCAAAGTTGGACTTGTGTTTACACACGCAACTTTTGAACCGTATGACCGATTTTCAAAAATGAGGTACCTTTGGATTCCCTGGATCAAGCCGAGTTCAATGCACACCATGGCGTCAATTTCCGGTTATATAGATTTTCCGCTATTTCCGGTTTTATCAAAAACCTTTGAAAGCCTACTCCTCCTACAATTTTTGTCATATCTTTTTCAAAGTTACCAGAGATGATCTTCAGACCAAGCCTCACAAAAGTTATCGAAAAGAATTTTGATCCTCACGACTGTTTGTCCGTTAAAGCCAATCAAATTCATCAGAAAAGCCGCCAAACAGGATGTGAAGTCATGTCTCAGCAAATCTTTGAGATATCAACACGAAACTTGGTATATCGATGGAAGACACTACAACATGTTACCGTGTGCAAAGGCAACTTCATATCTCCAAAAATGATTGATATAAAGCAAATTGAACTTATCGCTAACGCTAAAATAATGCTTTACACATCAGCCAGTCAAAAACTGATACTCTGATTCAATCACAAGTTCATATGAAGACTCTTGAGAATGTTTATAACACAAATCTGTGAAAAAAGTTGACTGTAAGATCAAAGGTCGATTTTTGGTGAATATTTGAAACATGCTTGCTTGGCTAATTTCTAGACAAATTTCCAATGAATGTCTCCCCTCCTCCTGCCCGCGCGTGCTCCACATCCTCACACACTCAGCCTTAACTTACACACGCGCGGGCTTGGCAAGACGCACACGCAACATTTCAGGAGAGTGTGGGCTGACCAAGCCCCCACTCATTCCTTGGTTTCTAGCAAAGGCCTTGTGGATCTTGTAATCTTGGATCTCTTAACAAAAGCTGATCTTTTTAGTATTGCATTTCCAATTTTGTATGCAATGGTAAAAGGTTATACAAATCCTGAAACATTGATATATATATAAGTATTTATATATATAAATCTTTATTTCAGACGCCAAGTTCCACATAAAATAACAGACATAGAGCTATAAAAAAGAGAGTAAAACGAAAACATCAAACATAGATAATACAGTGCATAAAAAGTATGAAGACTTTTGTGCCAATGTAGTCTTAAGTTCCAAGTAATCGATAGCAGCTCTTTAGAGGGTTGACCAGAGCCTCTACTATTCAGTTCTCAGACTTGTCCAGTCGACACATGAAACCATACATAAGTTGTCTCAGGAGTGCCTTACAGGTTGGTACATGCTTAGACAGAAACAACTGACCAGCACTATGCCACCTAGGCACATTAAGTAGCAATCTAAAAGCATCATTGAAACCATACATCAGTTGTCTCAGGATTGCCTTACAGGTTGGTACGTGCTTAGACACAAACAACTGACTAGCACTATGCCACCTTGGCACATTAAGTAGCAATCTAAAAGCATCATTGTAGGCTACTTTCAGTATCTGTATACTCCTTTTCCTGTACATAGACCACAAATGAGCAGTGTACAATGGTGTTATGTAGGTTCTAAACAGGGAACATTTAACTGAATCTGAGTACATAGAAAATGTCCTTAATAACATACTGGCCTGAGAATATATTTTACAGCGCTGTTGATACATATCGTTGTCATCTGTCCAATCATCAGAAATGACATGGTCCAGATATTTTATTTCCTCACAAATACCAAGGGGACTTCCAGATAAATAAAAGGTAGGGAAGGTTAATTTCCAGTCCTGATTACTTCTGACTATCATTATGTGGCTTTTCTTTGCATTATATTTTATATCATGATCTAAGCCATACTGAGAGCACACCCATAGCATCTGTTGCAACAGGCTGAGTGGAACCAGATCATCTGCGTACATCAGATGATTGACAATAGATTCACCAACAAAACAGCCTGTATTTGTCTTATTCAGCTGGCTTGATAAGTCGTCCATATCCATATTAAACAAAAAGGGAAATCAAATTCCTCCTTGTCGAACTCCGTTACCAACATGGAAAGGAGCTGATACGACATTGTCCCATTTAACATGAAAAGTTTGATTGGCATACCAGAACACCAAAATCCTCACAAGAGGTTTAGGGACACCTCTCGCTATTAGCTTCATAAACAGTTTTTCATGACAAATTCGATCGAAAGCTTTGTAAGCATCAATAAAGCATAAAAATACAGATGAATTAAGACTTGTGTACCTGAGACAATCTCCTTCAGAGCATAGATACAGAGATCAGTACCATGTTTTCTTTTAAAACCAAACTGATTGTCTGCAGTCAGAATATACATTTCCAATTTGAATCAAATAATTCTCTCAAACACTTTAGACAAGATACTGGCCAATGCAATGGGTCGATAGTTGTCTATGCTGTTCAGTTTACCAGCCTTATCTTTAACAACAGGCACTAACAGTACTGACATAATAGAGTTCGGTAGAACACCATGAACCATAATTCCAGTGAGACACATGGCTAGAAATGGACTGAGTCTATAACTGGCATTTTTTAGATGCTCTGCAGAAATGCAATCCATACCACAAGCTTTGTTGTTGTGTAGCATGTGGATGGCATCATAAATATCTACTGATCTAACTATCAAGTCTGCAGAGATACCTTTATATTCATTATCAATTCTCACTGTGTTACTTTGAACACAATTAAACAGTTTACTGTAGTGCTCATGCCATAGATCAGCAATCTTCTCTGGACAACTAACCCCTTTGATATCAGAAGGGAGGGGAGTTCTGTTATTATTTATGATCTTGACCTCCTTCCAGAAGTCAGTAAGATTGTTATTCTGCATCTTTCTGGCCAGCGAGTCTGCTCTCATTGTGTTTTCATTTCTCTTAATGAAACGAGTGCATATTTAAATCTAGCATTTGTGAGGTTTTTGTTATCAAGCAGCACTCCCTGTCTGGGTCTGCCTGCCTCTGACCAGACTCTAAAGGCTTCTCTAGCAGCAGCATGTTGCTCAGACACAAACTCATACCAGACAGGCCGTGCGTTAGGGACCTTACTCTTGTGATTAATAAAAGGTTCACTGGAAGCATAAAGACATTTGACAATATCATCATACATGGCACAGAGCTTTTCAGCATGATGTTTATCCTTGCAGTTCATATCCGTGCACATTAGGGCATCCCTAGAAAATGCAACATCACTATGTAAGCTGTCAGTTAATAGAGAATATCTGTGCATAACCTCTTTGGTCAATTTTGACCAGTCCAGTTTTCTTGGGGGGCCAGCAACAAGGGTACACTCTCAACATTTAGCAGCATAGCAACTGGTATGTGATCAGTGGTGGCCAGCCCATAACACATCTCTATACTTTCCAGTGAGTCATGAGCATCGGCTGTGGTTACAATATGGTCTAGCCAGGAAGTTGTGTGCCACGTTTCACTTATATAGGTAAAACTTGTATCAGGCAATAACGCTTGATATAATTAATTTAGTTTCATTACAGAACTGCTGCAGATGTTGTGCGAATAAACGCTTATCTGACATGTCAGCATTAAAATCACCCATGACATAGACACAACATGAACTATTGTCCTCTATGAAGGACTGAATAAAAGCTAACCTGTTCTGAAATTCATCCTCATGGTCATAGGATTCATATGGTGTGTACACATTTACAATAGTACATTTATTTTCATTGTGATTAAACTCCAACCCAATAGCCCAGTCAACGTTAAGCCACACCACCTTTACCGTTGGGTCATATTTTATGTTCCACAGTATAGCTACACCACCAGCTATCCTCCCACAAACCATTCTCATGCTGAGATCGGTAGTGGACTCTCCAGCACCATGAAAGTTCTTGTGTAGGGAGTTCAATTTGTCCAGATCTTGCTTGGCCATCCAGGTTTCTTGAAGGCAGACAATGTCACTCTCGTCCAGCAATGTGTCCACCACCAAACGTCTTGATCTATCAGCAGCAGTATGTCCTACTCGGAGGCCACGAGCGTTGTAGGATACAACCCGCATTAATGATCTACCACGGACCCATCAGGGTAGCTGGCCGGTGTGTCTGTCTCCCTGGTCTCTACATAAAGGCCTACATTCATCCCAGCATCATGACTGAGCTGAAGCTCGGTACCCTGAGAGCGGGGGGTATGCTCTGGTCGAGCTTTTTTGAAAGTATAGACCAAGGGTAATTACCACACCACAACTGTCCCACCATTACCCATAGGTGGCGCTACATTCCACGCCCTAAAGCACAAAGGCTTTCTGGAATGGATAGGCTAACCAAGCCCCCTCCCTTCACTCCTTGGGTTGAAATAAAGGCCCTTGTGGATCTTGATGGTATTATATTTCAGATTTGGTATCCCATTGGTAATTCTGCAGCATAGATTTTTCTATACAGTTCCAATTTGTCAAGAATATACATTTTTCAATGGTTCGCAATGTTTGGAGGAATCCGCCATTACTGCTTGCAGTTATATTTAGGATTCCTCCGTTAGGAGGAAACCTATTGTTATTGTTAGTTTTATTATTATTAGGATTCCTCCGTCAGGAGGAAACCTATTGTTATTGTTAGTTTTATTATTAGGATTCCTCCGTCAGGAGGAAACCTATTGTTATTGTTAGTTTTATTATTATTATTATTATTATTCTTGTTCCATGGAAGTCAATGGCAGCCCCTAGAACACTTCGACAACTTTTTGTGAAATTTGGCACACTCATTAAGGACAGTTGATTCTATACCTACACCAAGTTTCATGTCTCCCATTAGACCACTCCAGCGCCACCAATGGGTCAAAGTTGGACTTGTGTTTACACACGCAACTTTTGAACCGTATGACCCATTTTCAAAAATGAGGTACCATTGGATTCCCTGGTTCAAGCCGAGTTCAACGCACCCCATGGCGTCAATTTCCGGTTATATAGATTTTCCGCTACTTCCGGTTTTATCAAAAACCTTTGAAAGCCTACTCCTCCTACAATTTTTGTCATATCTTCTTCAAAGTTACCAGAGATGATCTTCAGACCAAGCATCACAAAAGTTATCGAAAAGAATTTTGATCCTCACAACCGTTTGTCCGGTACAGCCAATCAAATTCATCAGAAAAGCCGCCAAACAGGATGTGAAGTCCTGTCTCAGCAAATCTTTGAGATATCAACACGAAACTTGGTATATCGATGGAAGACACTACAACATGTTACCGTGTGCAAAGGCAACTTCATATCTCCAAAAATGATTGATATAAAGCAAATTGAACTTATCGCTAACGCTAAAATAATGCTTTACACATCAGCCAGTCAAAAACTGATACTCTGATTCAATCACAAGTTCATATGAAGACTCTTGAGAATGTTTATAACACAAATCTGTGAAAAAGTTGACTGTAAGATCAAAGGTCGATTTTTGGTGAATATTTGAAACATGCTTGCTTGGCTAATTTCCAGCCAAATTTCCAATGAATGTCTCCCCTCCTCCTGCCCGCGCGTGCTCCACATCCTCACACACTCAGCCTTAACTTACACACGCGCGGGCTTGGCAAGACGCACACGCAACATTTCAGGAGAGTGTGGGCTGACCAAGCCCCCACTCATTCCTTGGTTTCTAGCCAAGGCCTTGTGGATCTTGTAATCTTGGATCTCTTAACAAAAGCTGATCTTTTTAGTATTGCATTTCCGATTTTGTATGCAATGGTAAAAAGTTATACAAATCCTGAAACATTGATATATATATATGCTTGAGTCCTTGTCGAACTCCGTTACCAACATGGAAAGGAGCTGATACAACATTGTCCCATTTAACATGAAAAGTTTGATTGGCATACCAGAACACCAAAATCCTCACAAGAGGTTTAGGGACAACTCTCGCTATTAGCTTCATAAACAGTTTTTCATGACAAATTCGATCGAAAGCTTTGTAAGCATCAATAAAGCATAAAATACAGATGAATTAAGACTTGTGTACCTGAGACAATCTCCTTCAGAGCATAGATACAGAGATCAGTACCATGTTTTCTTTTAAAACCAAACTGATTTTCTGCAGTCAGAATATAAATTTCCAATTTCAATCAAAGAATTCTCTCAAACACTTTAGACAAGATACTGGCCAATGCCATGGGTCGATAGTTGTCTATGCTGTTCAGTTTACCAGCCTTATCTTTAACAACAGGCACTAACAGTACTGACATAATAGAGTTCGGTAGAACACCATGAACCATAATTCCAGTGAGACACATGGCTAGAAATGGACTGAGTCTATAACTGGCATTTTTTAGATGCTCTGCAGAAATGGAATCCATACCACAAGCTTTGTTGTTGTCTAGCATGTGGATGGCATCATAAATATCTACTGATCTAACTATCAAGTCTGCAGAGATACCTTTATATTGATTATCAATTCTCACTGTGTTACTTTGAACACAATTAAATAGTTTACTGTAGTGCTCATGCCATAGATCAGCAATCTTCTCTGGACAACTAACCCCTTTGATATCAGAAGGGAGGGGAGTTCTGTTATTATTTATGATCTTGACCTCCTTCCAGAAGTCAGTAAGATTGTTATTCTGCATCTTTCTGGCCAGCGAGTCTGCTCTCATTGTGTTTTCATTTCTCTTAATGAAACGAGTGCATATTTAAATCTAGCATTTGTGAGGTTTTTGTTATCAAGCAGCACTCTCTGTCTGGGTCTGCCTGGCTCTGACCAGACTCTAAAGGCTTCTCTAGCAGCAGCATGTTGCTCAGACACAAACTCATTCCAGACAGGCCGTGCGTTAGGGACCTTACTCTTGTGATTAATAAAACCTTCACTGAAAGCATAAAGACATTTGACAATATCATCATACATGGCACAGAGCTTTTCAGCATGATGTTTATCCTTGCAGTTCATATCCGTGCACATTAGGGCATCCCTAGAAAATGCAACATCACTATGTAAGCTGTCAGTTAATAGAGAATATCTGTGCATAACCTCTTTGGTCAATTTTGACCAGTCCAGTTTTCTTGGGGGGCCAGCAACAAGGGTACACTCTCAACATTTAGCAGCATAGCAACTGGTATGTGATCAGTGGTGGCCAGCCCATAACACATCTCTATACTTTCCAGTGAGTCATGAGCATCGGCTGTGGTTACAATATGGTCTAGCCAGGAAGTTGTGTGCCACGTTTCACTTATATAGGTAAAACTTGTATCAGGCAATAACGCTTGATATAATTAATTTAGTTTCATTACAGAACTGCTGCAGATGTTATGCGAATAAACACTTATCTGACATGTCAGCATTAAAATCACCCATGACATAGACACAACATGAACTATTGTCCTCTATGAAGGACTGAATAAAAGCTAACCTGTTCTGAAATTCATCCTCATGGTCATAGGATTCATATGGTGTGTACACATTTACAATAGTACATTTATTTTCATTGTGATTAAACTCCAACCCAATAGCCCAGTCAACGTTAAGCCACACCACCTTTACCGTTGGGTCATATTTTATGTTCCACAGTATAGCTACACCACCAGCTATCCTCCCACAAACCATTCTCATGCTGAGATCGGTAGTGGACTCTCCAGCACCATGAAAGTTCTTGTGTAGGGAGTTCAATTTGTCCAGATCTTGCTTGGTCATCCAGGTTTCTTGAAGGCAGACAATGTCACTCTCGTCCAGCAATGTGTCCACCACCAAACGTCTTGATCTATCAGCAGCAGTATGTCCTACTCGGAGGCCACGAGCGTTGTAGGATACAACCCGCATTAATGATCTACCACGGACCCATCAGGGCAGCTGGCCGGTGTGTCTGTCTCCCTGGTCTCTACATATAGGCCTACATTCATCCCAGCATCATGACTGAGCTGAAGCTCGGTACCCTGAGAGCGGGGGGTATGCTCTGGTCGAGCTTTTTTGAAAGTATAGACCAAGGGTAATTACCAAACCACAACTGTCCCACCATTACCCATATGTGGCGCTACATTCCACGCCCTAAAGCACAAAGGCTTTCTGGAATGGATAGGCTAACCAAGCCCCCTCCCTTCACTCCTTGAGTTGAAATAAAGGCCCTTGTGGATCCTGGTGGTATTATATTTCAGATTTGGTATCCCATTGGTAATTCTGCAGCATAGATTTTTCTATACAGTTCCAATTTGTCAAGAATATACATTTTTCAATGGTTCGCAATGTTTGGAGGAATCCGCCATTACTGCTTGCAGTTATATTTATTATTATTATTCTTGTTCCATGGAAGTCAATGGCAGCCCCTAGAATCCTTCGACAACTTTTTGTGAAATTTGGCACACTCATTAAGGACAGTTGATTTTATACCTACACCAAGTTTCATGTCTCCCATTAGACCACTCCAGCGCCACCAACGGGTCAAAGTTGGACTTGTGTTTACACACGCAACTTTTGAACCGTATGACCAATTTTCAAAAATGAGGTACCATTGGATTCCCTGGATCAAGCCGAGTTCAACGCACCCCATGGCGTCAATTTCCGGTTATATAGATTTTCCGCTATTTCCGGTTTTATAAAAAACCTTTGAAAGCCTACTCCTCCTACAATTTTTGTCATATCTTCTTCAAAGTTACCAGAGATGATCTTCAGACCAAGCCTCACAAAAGTTATCGAAAATAATTTTGATCCTCACAACCGTTTGTCCGGTACAGCCAATCAAATTCATCAGAAAAGCCGCCAAACAGGATGTGAAGTCATGTCTCAGCAAATCTTTGAGATATAGACACGAAACTTGGTATATCGATGGAAGACCCTACAACATGTTACCGTGTGCAAAGGCAACTTCATATCTCCAAAAATGAATGATATAAAGCAAATTGAACTTATCGCTAACGCTAAAATAATGCTTTACACATCAGCCAGTCAAAAACGGATACTCTGATTCAATCACAAGTTCATATGAAGACTCTTGAGAATGTTTATAACACAAATCTGTGAAAAAGTTGACTGTAAGATCAAAGGTCGATTTTTGGTGAATATTTGAAACATGCTTGCTTGGCTAATTTCTAGCCAAATTTCCAATGAATGTCTCCCCTCCTCCTGCCCGCGCGTGCTCCACATCCTCACACACTCAGCCTTAACTTACACACGCGCGGGCTTGGCAAGACGCACACGCAACATTTCAGGAGAGTGTGGGCTGACCAAGCCCCCACTCATTCCTTACTCTCTAGCAAAGGCCTTGTGGATCTTGTAATCTTGGAACTCTTAACAAAAGCTGAACTTTTTGGTATTGCATTTCCGATTTTGTATGCAATGGTAAAAAGTTATACAAATCCTGAAACATTGATATATATATATATGTATTTATATATATATAAATCTTTATTTCAGACGCCAAGTTCCACATAAAATAACGGACATAGAGCTATAAAAAAGGGAGTAAAACAAAAACATAAAACATAGATAATACAGTGCATAAAAAGTATGAAGACTTTTGTGCCAATGTAGTCTTAAGTTCCAAGTAATCAATAGCAGCTCTTTAGAGGGTTGACCAGAGCCTGTACTATTCAGTTCTCAGACTTGTCCAGTCGACACATGAAACCATACATCAGTTGTGTCAGGAGTACCTTACAGGTTGGTACGTGCTTAGACAGAAACAACTGACCAGCACTATGCCACCTAGGCACATTAAGTAGCAATCTAAAAGCATCATTGAAACCATACATCAGTTGTCTCAGGATTGCCTTACAGGTTGGTACGTGCTTAGACACAAACAACTGACTAGCACTATGCCACCTTTGCACATTAAGTAGCAATCTAAAAGCATCATTGTAGGCTACTTTCAGTATCTGTATACTCCTTTTCCTGTACATAGACCACAAATGAGCAGTGTACAATGGTGTTATGTAGGTTCTAAACAGGGAACATTTGACTGAATCTGAGCACATAGAAAACGTCCTTAATAAAATACTGGCCTGAGAATATATTTGACAGCGCTGTTGATACATATCGTTGTCATCTGTCCAATCATCACAAATGACATGTCCCAGATATTTTATTTCCTCACAAACACCAAGGGGACTGCCAGATAAATAAAAGGTAGGGAAGGTTAATTTCCTGTCCTGATTATTTCTGACTATCATTATGTGGCTTTTCTTTGCATTATATTTTATATCATGATCTAAGCCATACTGAGAGCACACCCATAGCATCTGTTGCAACAGGCTGAGTGGACCCAGATTATCTGCGTACATCAGATGATTGACAATAGATTCACCAACAAGACAGCCTGTATTTGTCTTATTCAGCTGGCTTGATAAGTCGTCTATATCCATATTAAACAAAAAGGGAAATCAAATTCCTCCTTGTCGAACTCCGTTACCAACATGGAAAGGAGCTGATACAACATTGTCCCATTTAAAATGAAAAGTTTGATTGGCATACCAGAACACCAAAATCCTCACAAGAGGTTTAGGGACACCTCTCGCTATTAGCTTCATAAACAGTTTTTCATGAGAAATTCGATCCAAAGCTTTGTAAGCATCAATAAAGCATAAAAATACAGATGAATTAAGACTTGTGTACCTGAGACAATCTCCTTCAGAGCATAGATACAGAGATCAGTACCATGTTTTCTTTTAAAACCAAACTGATTTTCTGCAGTCAGAATATACATTTGCAATTTCAATCAAATAATTCTCTCAAACACTTTAGACAAGATACTGGCCAATGCAATGGGTCGATAGTTGTCTATGCTGTTCAGTTTACCAGCCTTATCTTTAACAACAGGCACTAACAATACTGACATAATAGAGTTCGGTAGAACACCATGAACCATAATTCCAGTGAGACACATGGCTAGAAATGGACTGAGTCTATAACTGGCATTTTTTAGATGCTCTGCAGAAATGCAATCCTTACCACAAGCTTTGTTGTTGTCTAGCATGTGGATGGCATCATAAATATCTACTGATCTAACTATCAAGTCTGCAGAGATACCTTTATATTCATTATCAATTCTCACTGTGTTACTTTTAACACAATTAAATAGTTTACTGTAGTGCTCATGCCATAGATCAGCAATCTTCTCTGGACAACTAACCCCTTTGATATCAGAAGGGAGGGGAGTTCTGTTATTATTTATGATCTTGACCTCCTTCCAGAAGTCAGTAAGATTGTTATTCTGCATCTTTCTGGCCAGCGAGTCTGCTCTCATTGTGTTTTCATTTCTCTAAATGAAACGAGTGCATATTTAAATCTAGCATTTGTGAGGTTTTTGTTATCAAGCAGCACTCCCTGTCTGGGTCTGCCTGCCTCTGACCAGACTCTAAAGGCTTCTCTAGCAGCAGCATGTTGCTCAGACACAAACTCATTCCAGACAGGCCGTGCGTTAGGGACCTTACTCTTGTGATTAATAAAAGGTTCACTGGAAGCATAAAGACATTTGACAATATCATCATACATGGCACAGAGCTTTTCAGCATGATGTTTATCCTTGCAGTTCATATCCGTGCACATTAGGGCATCCCTAGAAAATGCAACATCACTATGTAAGCTGTCAGTTAATAAAGAATATCTGTGCATAACCTCTTTGGTCAATTTTGACCAGTCCAGTTTTCTTGGGGGGCCAGCAACAAGGGTACACTCTCAACATTTAGCAGCATAGCAACTGGTATGTGATCAGTGGTGGCCAGCCCATAACACATCTCTATACTTTCCAGTGAGTCATGAGCATCGGCTGTGGTTACAATATGGTCTAGCCAGGAAGTTGTGTGCCACGTTTCACTTATATAGGTAAAACTTGTATCAGGCAATAACGCTTGATATAATTAATTTAGTTTCATTACAGAACTGCTGCAGATGTTGTGCGAATAAACGCTTATCTGACATGTCAGCATTAAAATCACCCATGACATAGACACAACATGAACTATTGTCCTCTATGAAGGACTGAATAAAAGCTAACCTGTTCTGAAATTCATCCTCATGGTCATAGGATTCATATGGTGTGTACACATTTACAATAGTACATTTATTTTCATTGTGATTAAACTCCAACCCAATAGCCCAGTCAACGTTAAGCCACACCACCTTTACCGTTGGGTCATATTTTATGTTCCACAGTATAGCTACACCACCAGCTATCCTCCCACAAACCATTCTCATGCTGAGATCGGTAGTGGACTCTCCAGCACCATGAAAGTTCTTGTGTAGGGAGTTCAATTTGTCCAGATCTTGCTTGGCCATCCAGGTTTCTTGAAGGCAGACAATGTCACTCTCGTCCAGCAATGTGTCCACCACCAAACGTCTTGATCTATCAGCAGCAGTATGTCCTACTCGGAGGCCACGAGCGTTGTAGGATACAACCCGCATTAATGATCTACCACGGACCCATCAGGGTAGCTGGCCGGTGTGTCTGTCTCCCTGGTCTCTACATAAAGGCCTACATTCATCCCAGCATCATGACTGAGCTGAAGCTCGGTACCCTGAGAGCGGGGGGTATGCTCTGGTCGAGCTTTTTTGAAAGTATAGACCAAGGGTAATTACCACACCACAACTGTCCCACCATTACCCATAGGTGGCGCTACATTCCACGCCCTAAAGCACAAAGGCTTTCTGGAATGGATAGGCTAACCAAGCCCCCTCCCTTCACTCCTTGGGTTGAAATAAAGGCCCTTGTGGATCTTGATGGTATTATATTTCAGATTTGGTATCCCATTGGTAATTCTGCAGCATAGATTTTTCTATACAGTTCCAATTTGTCAAGAATATACATTTTTCAATGGTTCGCAATGTTTGGAGGAATCCGCCATTACTGCTTGCAGTTATATTTAGGATTCCTCCGTTAGGAGGAAACCTATTGTTATTGTTAGTTTTATTATTATTAGGATTCCTCCGTCAGGAGGAAACCTATTGTTATTGTTAGTTTTATTATTAGGATTCCTCCGTCAGGAGGAAACCTATTGTTATTGTTAGTTTTATTATTATTATTATTATTATTCTTGTTCCATGGAAGTCAATGGCAGCCCCTAGAACACTTCGACAACTTTTTGTGAAATTTGGCACACTCATTAAGGACAGTTGATTCTATACCTACACCAAGTTTCATGTCTCCCATTAGACCACTCCAGCGCCACCAATGGGTCAAAGTTGGACTTGTGTTTACACACGCAACTTTTGAACCGTATGACCCATTTTCAAAAATGAGGTACCATTGGATTCCCTGGTTCAAGCCGAGTTCAACGCACCCCATGGCGTCAATTTCCGGTTATATAGATTTTCCGCTACTTCCGGTTTTATCAAAAACCTTTGAAAGCCTACTCCTCCTACAATTTTTGTCATATCTTCTTCAAAGTTACCAGAGATGATCTTCAGACCAAGCATCACAAAAGTTATCGAAAAGAATTTTGATCCTCACAACCGTTTGTCCGGTACAGCCAATCAAATTCATCAGAAAAGCCGCCAAACAGGATGTGAAGTCCTGTCTCAGCAAATCTTTGAGATATCAACACGAAACTTGGTATATCGATGGAAGACACTACAACATGTTACCGTGTGCAAAGGCAACTTCATATCTCCAAAAATGATTGATATAAAGCAAATTGAACTTATCGCTAACGCTAAAATAATGCTTTACACATCAGCCAGTCAAAAACTGATACTCTGATTCAATCACAAGTTCATATGAAGACTCTTGAGAATGTTTATAACACAAATCTGTGAAAAAGTTGACTGTAAGATCAAAGGTCGATTTTTGGTGAATATTTGAAACATGCTTGCTTGGCTAATTTCCAGCCAAATTTCCAATGAATGTCTCCCCTCCTCCTGCCCGCGCGTGCTCCACATCCTCACACACTCAGCCTTAACTTACACACGCGCGGGCTTGGCAAGACGCACACGCAACATTTCAGGAGAGTGTGGGCTGACCAAGCCCCCACTCATTCCTTGGTTTCTAGCCAAGGCCTTGTGGATCTTGTAATCTTGGATCTCTTAACAAAAGCTGATCTTTTTAGTATTGCATTTCCGATTTTGTATGCAATGGTAAAAAGTTATACAAATCCTGAAACATTGATATATATATATGCTTGAGTCCTTGTCGAACTCCGTTACCAACATGGAAAGGAGCTGATACAACATTGTCCCATTTAACATGAAAAGTTTGATTGGCATACCAGAACACCAAAATCCTCACAAGAGGTTTAGGGACAACTCTCGCTATTAGCTTCATAAACAGTTTTTCATGACAAATTCGATCGAAAGCTTTGTAAGCATCAATAAAGCATAAAATACAGATGAATTAAGACTTGTGTACCTGAGACAATCTCCTTCAGAGCATAGATACAGAGATCAGTACCATGTTTTCTTTTAAAACCAAACTGATTTTCTGCAGTCAGAATATAAATTTCCAATTTCAATCAAAGAATTCTCTCAAACACTTTAGACAAGATACTGGCCAATGCCATGGGTCGATAGTTGTCTATGCTGTTCAGTTTACCAGCCTTATCTTTAACAACAGGCACTAACAGTACTGACATAATAGAGTTCGGTAGAACACCATGAACCATAATTCCAGTGAGACACATGGCTAGAAATGGACTGAGTCTATAACTGGCATTTTTTAGATGCTCTGCAGAAATGGAATCCATACCACAAGCTTTGTTGTTGTCTAGCATGTGGATGGCATCATAAATATCTACTGATCTAACTATCAAGTCTGCAGAGATACCTTTATATTGATTATCAATTCTCACTGTGTTACTTTGAACACAATTAAATAGTTTACTGTAGTGCTCATGCCATAGATCAGCAATCTTCTCTGGACAACTAACCCCTTTGATATCAGAAGGGAGGGGAGTTCTGTTATTATTTATGATCTTGACCTCCTTCCAGAAGTCAGTAAGATTGTTATTCTGCATCTTTCTGGCCAGCGAGTCTGCTCTCATTGTGTTTTCATTTCTCTTAATGAAACGAGTGCATATTTAAATCTAGCATTTGTGAGGTTTTTGTTATCAAGCAGCACTCTCTGTCTGGGTCTGCCTGGCTCTGACCAGACTCTAAAGGCTTCTCTAGCAGCAGCATGTTGCTCAGACACAAACTCATTCCAGACAGGCCGTGCGTTAGGGACCTTACTCTTGTGATTAATAAAACCTTCACTGAAAGCATAAAGACATTTGACAATATCATCATACATGGCACAGAGCTTTTCAGCATGATGTTTATCCTTGCAGTTCATATCCGTGCACATTAGGGCATCCCTAGAAAATGCAACATCACTATGTAAGCTGTCAGTTAATAGAGAATATCTGTGCATAACCTCTTTGGTCAATTTTGACCAGTCCAGTTTTCTTGGGGGGCCAGCAACAAGGGTACACTCTCAACATTTAGCAGCATAGCAACTGGTATGTGATCAGTGGTGGCCAGCCCATAACACATCTCTATACTTTCCAGTGAGTCATGAGCATCGGCTGTGGTTACAATATGGTCTAGCCAGGAAGTTGTGTGCCACGTTTCACTTATATAGGTAAAACTTGTATCAGGCAATAACGCTTGATATAATTAATTTAGTTTCATTACAGAACTGCTGCAGATGTTATGCGAATAAACACTTATCTGACATGTCAGCATTAAAATCACCCATGACATAGACACAACATGAACTATTGTCCTCTATGAAGGACTGAATAAAAGCTAACCTGTTCTGAAATTCATCCTCATGGTCATAGGATTCATATGGTGTGTACACATTTACAATAGTACATTTATTTTCATTGTGATTAAACTCCAACCCAATAGCCCAGTCAACGTTAAGCCACACCACCTTTACCGTTGGGTCATATTTTATGTTCCACAGTATAGCTACACCACCAGCTATCCTCCCACAAACCATTCTCATGCTGAGATCGGTAGTGGACTCTCCAGCACCATGAAAGTTCTTGTGTAGGGAGTTCAATTTGTCCAGATCTTGCTTGGTCATCCAGGTTTCTTGAAGGCAGACAATGTCACTCTCGTCCAGCAATGTGTCCACCACCAAACGTCTTGATCTATCAGCAGCAGTATGTCCTACTCGGAGGCCACGAGCGTTGTAGGATACAACCCGCATTAATGATCTACCACGGACCCATCAGGGCAGCTGGCCGGTGTGTCTGTCTCCCTGGTCTCTACATATAGGCCTACATTCATCCCAGCATCATGACTGAGCTGAAGCTCGGTACCCTGAGAGCGGGGGGTATGCTCTGGTCGAGCTTTTTTGAAAGTATAGACCAAGGGTAATTACCAAACCACAACTGTCCCACCATTACCCATATGTGGCGCTACATTCCACGCCCTAAAGCACAAAGGCTTTCTGGAATGGATAGGCTAACCAAGCCCCCTCCCTTCACTCCTTGAGTTGAAATAAAGGCCCTTGTGGATCCTGGTGGTATTATATTTCAGATTTGGTATCCCATTGGTAATTCTGCAGCATAGATTTTTCTATACAGTTCCAATTTGTCAAGAATATACATTTTTCAATGGTTCGCAATGTTTGGAGGAATCCGCCATTACTGCTTGCAGTTATATTTATTATTATTATTCTTGTTCCATGGAAGTCAATGGCAGCCCCTAGAATCCTTCGACAACTTTTTGTGAAATTTGGCACACTCATTAAGGACAGTTGATTTTATACCTACACCAAGTTTCATGTCTCCCATTAGACCACTCCAGCGCCACCAACGGGTCAAAGTTGGACTTGTGTTTACACACGCAACTTTTGAACCGTATGACCAATTTTCAAAAATGAGGTACCATTGGATTCCCTGGATCAAGCCGAGTTCAACGCACCCCATGGCGTCAATTTCCGGTTATATAGATTTTCCGCTATTTCCGGTTTTATAAAAAACCTTTGAAAGCCTACTCCTCCTACAATTTTTGTCATATCTTCTTCAAAGTTACCAGAGATGATCTTCAGACCAAGCCTCACAAAAGTTATCGAAAATAATTTTGATCCTCACAACCGTTTGTCCGGTACAGCCAATCAAATTCATCAGAAAAGCCGCCAAACAGGATGTGAAGTCATGTCTCAGCAAATCTTTGAGATATAGACACGAAACTTGGTATATCGATGGAAGACCCTACAACATGTTACCGTGTGCAAAGGCAACTTCATATCTCCAAAAATGAATGATATAAAGCAAATTGAACTTATCGCTAACGCTAAAATAATGCTTTACACATCAGCCAGTCAAAAACGGATACTCTGATTCAATCACAAGTTCATATGAAGACTCTTGAGAATGTTTATAACACAAATCTGTGAAAAAGTTGACTGTAAGATCAAAGGTCGATTTTTGGTGAATATTTGAAACATGCTTGCTTGGCTAATTTCTAGCCAAATTTCCAATGAATGTCTCCCCTCCTCCTGCCCGCGCGTGCTCCACATCCTCACACACTCAGCCTTAACTTACACACGCGCGGGCTTGGCAAGACGCACACGCAACATTTCAGGAGAGTGTGGGCTGACCAAGCCCCCACTCATTCCTTACTCTCTAGCAAAGGCCTTGTGGATCTTGTAATCTTGGAACTCTTAACAAAAGCTGAACTTTTTGGTATTGCATTTCCGATTTTGTATGCAATGGTAAAAAGTTATACAAATCCTGAAACATTGATATATATATATATGTATTTATATATATATAAATCTTTATTTCAGACGCCAAGTTCCACATAAAATAACGGACATAGAGCTATAAAAAAGGGAGTAAAACAAAAACATAAAACATAGATAATACAGTGCATAAAAAGTATGAAGACTTTTGTGCCAATGTAGTCTTAAGTTCCAAGTAATCAATAGCAGCTCTTTAGAGGGTTGACCAGAGCCTGTACTATTCAGTTCTCAGACTTGTCCAGTCGACACATGAAACCATACATCAGTTGTGTCAGGAGTACCTTACAGGTTGGTACGTGCTTAGACAGAAACAACTGACCAGCACTATGCCACCTAGGCACATTAAGTAGCAATCTAAAAGCATCATTGAAACCATACATCAGTTGTCTCAGGATTGCCTTACAGGTTGGTACGTGCTTAGACACAAACAACTGACTAGCACTATGCCACCTTTGCACATTAAGTAGCAATCTAAAAGCATCATTGTAGGCTACTTTCAGTATCTGTATACTCCTTTTCCTGTACATAGACCACAAATGAGCAGTGTACAATGGTGTTATGTAGGTTCTAAACAGGGAACATTTGACTGAATCTGAGCACATAGAAAACGTCCTTAATAACATACTGGCCTGAGAATATATTTGACAGCGCTGTTGATACATATCGTTGTCATCTGTCCAATCATCACAAATGACATGTCCCAGATATTTTATTTCCTCACAAACACCAAGGGGACTGCCAGATAAATAAAAGGTAGGGAAGGTTAATTTCCTGTCCTGATTATTTCTGACTATCATTATGTGGCTTTTCTTTGCATTATATTTTATATCATGATCTAAGCCATACTGAGAGCACACCCATAGCATCTGTTGCAACAGGCTGAGTGGACCCAGATTATCTGCGTACATCAGATGATTGACAATAGATTCACCAACAAGACAGCCTGTATTTGTCTTATTCAGCTGGCTTGATAAGTCGTCTATATCCATATTAAACAAAAAGGGAAATCAAATTCCTCCTTGTCGAACTCCGTTACCAACATGGAAAGGAGCTGATACAACATTGTCCCATTTAAAATGAAAAGTTTGATTGGCATACCAGAACACCAAAATCCTCACAAGAGGTTTAGGGACACCTCTCGCTATTAGCTTCATAAACAGTTTTTCATGAGAAATTCGATCCAAAGCTTTGTAAGCATCAATAAAGCATAAAAATACAGATGAATTAAGACTTGTGTACCTGAGACAATCTCCTTCAGAGCATAGATACAGAGATCAGTACCATGTTTTCTTTTAAAACCAAACTGATTTTCTGCAGTCAGAATATACATTTGCAATTTCAATCAAATAATTCTCTCAAACACTTTAGACAAGATACTGGCCAATGCAATGGGTCGATAGTTGTCTATGCTGTTCAGTTTACCAGCCTTATCTTTAACAACAGGCACTAACAATACTGACATAATAGAGTTCGGTAGAACACCATGAACCATAATTCCAGTGAGACACATGGCTAGAAATGGACTGAGTCTATAACTGGCATTTTTTAGATGCTCTGCAGAAATGCAATCCTTACCACAAGCTTTGTTGTTGTCTAGCATGTGGATGGCATCATAAATATCTACTGATCTAACTATCAAGTCTGCAGAGATACCTTTATATTCATTATCAATTCTCACTGTGTTACTTTTAACACAATTAAATAGTTTACTGTAGTGCTCATGCCATAGATCAGCAATCTTCTCTGGACAACTAACCCCTTTGATATCAGAAGGGAGGGGAGTTCTGTTATTATTTATGATCTTGACCTCCTTCCAGAAGTCAGTAAGATTGTTATTCTGCATCTTTCTGGCCAGCGAGTCTGCTCTCATTGTGTTTTCATTTCTCTAAATGAAACGAGTGCATATTTAAATCTAGCATTTGTGAGGTTTTTGTTATCAAGCAGCACTCCCTGTCTGGGTCTGCCTGCCTCTGACCAGACTCTAAAGGCTTCTCTAGCAGCAGCATGTTGCTCAGACACAAACTCATTCCAGACAGGCCGTGCGTTAGGGACCTTACTCTTGTGATTAATAAAAGGTTCACTGGAAGCATAAAGACATTTGACAATATCATCATACATGGCACAGAGCTTTTCAGCATGATGTTTATCCTTGCAGTTCATATCCGTGCACATTAGGGCATCCCTAGAAAATGCAACATCACTATGTAAGCTGTCAGTTAATAAAGAATATCTGTGCATAACCTCTTTGGTCAATTTTGACCAGTCCAGTTTTCTTGGGGGGCCAGCAACAAGGGTACACTCTCAACATTTAGCAGCATAGCAACTGGTATGTGATCAGTGGTGGCCAGCCCATAAAACATCTCTATACTTTCCAGTGAGTCATGAGCATCGGCTCTGGTTACAATATGGTCTAGCCAGGAAGTTGTGTGCCACGTTTCACTTATATAGGTAAAACTTGTATCAGGCAATAACGCTTGATATAATTAATTTAGTTTCATTACAGAACTGCTGCAGATGTTGTGCGAATAAACGCTTATCTGACATGTCAGCATTAAAATCACCCATGACATAGACACAACATGAACTATTGTCCTCTATGAAGGACTGAATAAAAGCTAACCTGTTCTGAAATTCATCCTCATGGTCATAGGATTCATATGGTGTGTACACATTTACAATAGTACATTTATTTTCATTGTGATTAAACTCCAACCCAATAGCCCAGTCAACGTTAAGCCAAACCACCTTTACCGTTGGGTCATATTTTATGTTCCACAGTATAGCTACACCACCAGCTATCCTCCCACAAACCATTCTCATGCTGAGATCGGTAGTGGACTCTCCAGCACCATGAAAGTTCTTGTGTAGGGAGTTCAATTTGTCCAGATCTTGCTTGGCCATCCAGGTTTCTTGAAGAGAGACAATGTCACTCTCGCCCAGCAATGTGTCCACCACCAAACGTCTTGATCTATCAGCAGCAGTATGTCCTACTCGGAGGCCACGAGCGTTGTAGGATACAACCCGCATTAATGATCTACCACGGACCCATCAGGGCAGCTGGCCGGTGTGTCTGTCTCCCTGGTCTCTACATATAGGCCTACATTCATCCCAGCATCATGACTGAGCTGAAGCTCGGTACCCTGAGAGCGGGGGGTGTGCTCTGGTCGAGCTTTTTTGAAAGTATAGACCAAGGGTAATTACCACACCACAACTGTCCCACCATTACCCATAGGTGGTGCTACATTCCACACCCTAAAGCACAAAGGCTTTCTGGAATGGATAGGCTAACCAAGCCCCCTCCCTTCACTCCTTGGGTTGAAATAAAGGCCCTTGTGGATCTTGATGGTATTATATTTCAGATTTGGTATCCCATTGGTAATTCTGCAGCATAGATTTTTCTATACAATTCCAATTTGTCAAGATTATACATTTTTCAATGGTTCGCAATGTTTGGAGGAATCCGCCATTACTGCTTGCAGTTATATTTATTATTATTCTTGTTCCATGGAAGTCAATGGCAGCCCCTAGAACCCTTCGACAACTTTTTGTGAAATTTGGCACACTCAATAAGGACAGTTGATTCTATACCTACACCACGTTTCATGTCTCCCATTAGACCACTCCAGCGCCACCAACGGGTCAAAGTTGGACTTGTGTTTACACACGCAACTTTTGAACCGTATGACCTATTTTCAAAAATGAGGTACCATTGGATTCCCTGGATCAAGCCGAGTTCAACGCACCCCATGGCGTCAATTTCCGGTTATATAGATTTTCCGCTATTTCCGGTTTTATCAAAATCCTTTGAAAGCCTACTCCTCCTACAATTTTTGTCATATCTTCTTCAAAGTTACCAGAGATGATCTTCAGACCAAGCCTCACAAAAGTTATCGAAAAGAATTTTGATCCTCACAACCGTTTGTCCGGTACAGCCAATCAAATTCATCAGAAAAGCCGCCAAACAGGATGTGAAGTCATGTCTCAGCAAATCTTTGAGATATCAACACGAAACTTGGTATATCGATGGAAGACACTACAACATGTTACCGTGTGCAAAGGCAACTTCATATCTCCAAAAATGATTGATTTAAAGCAAATTGAACTTATCGCTAACGCTAAAATAATGCTTTACACATCAGCCAGTCAAAAACTGATACTCTGATTCAATCACAAGTTCATATGAAGACTCTTGAGAATGTTTATAACACAAATTTGTGAAAAAGTTGACTGTAAGATCAAAGGTCGATTTTTGGTGAATATTTGAAACATGCTTGCTTGGCTAATTTCTAGCCAAATTTCCAATGAATGTCTCCCCTCCTCCTGCCCGCGCGTGCTCCACATCCTCACACACTCAGCCTTAACTTACACACGCGCGGGCTTGGCAAGACGCACACGCAACATTTCAGGAGAGTGTGGGCTGACCAAGCCCCCACTCATTCCTTAGTTTCTAGCAAAGGCCTTGTGGATCTTGTAATCTTGGATCTCTTAACAAAAGCTGATCTTTTTGGTATTGCATTTCCGATTTTGTATGCAATGGTAAAAAGTTATGCAAATCCTGAAACATTAATATATATATATATATATATATATATATATATATGTATTTATATATAGATGCATCTTTATTTCAGACGCCAAGTTCCACATAAAATAACAGACATAGAGCTATAAAAAAGAGAGTAAAACGAAAACATCAAACATAGATAATACAGTGCATAAAAAGTATGAAGACTTTTGTGCCAATGTAGTCTTAAGTTCCAAGTAATCGATAGCAGCTCTTTAGAGGGTTGACCAGAGCCTCTACTATTCAGTTCTCAGACTTGTCCAGTCGACACATGAAACCATACATAAGTTGTCTCAGGAGTGCCTTACAGGTTGGTACATGCTTAGACAGAAACAACTGACCAGCACTATGCCACCTAGGCACATTAAGTAGCAATCTAAAAGCATCATTGAAACCATACATCAGTTGTCTCAGGATTGCCTTACAGGTTGGTACGTGCTTAGACACAAACAACTGACTAGCACTATGCCACCTTGGCACATTAAGTAGCAATCTAAAAGCATCATTGTAGGCTACTTTCAGTATCTGTATACTCCTTTTCCTGTACATAGACCACAAATGAGCAGTGTACAATGGTGTTATGTAGGTTCTAAACAGGGAACATTTAACTGAATCTGAGTACATAGAAAATGTCCTTAATAACATACTGGCCTGAGAATATATTTTACAGCGCTGTTGATACATATCGTTGTCATCTGTCCAATCATCAGAAATGACATGGTCCAGATATTTTATTTCCTCACAAATACCAAGGGGACTTCCAGATAAATAAAAGGTAGGGAAGGTTAATTTCCAGTCCTGATTACTTCTGACTATCATTATGTGGCTTTTCTTTGCATTATATTTTATATCATGATCTAAGCCATACTGAGAGCACACCCATAGCATCTGTTGCAACAGGCTGAGTGGAACCAGATCATCTGCGTACATCAGATGATTGACAATAGATTCACCAACAAAACAGCCTGTATTTGTCTTATTCAGCTGGCTTGATAAGTCGTCCATATCCATATTAAACAAAAAGGGAAATCAAATTCCTCCTTGTCGAACTCCGTTACCAACATGGAAAGGAGCTGATACGACATTGTCCCATTTAACATGAAAAGTTTGATTGGCATACCAGAACACCAAAATCCTCACAAGAGGTTTAGGGACACCTCTCGCTATTAGCTTCATAAACAGTTTTTCATGACAAATTCGATCGAAAGCTTTGTAAGCATCAATAAAGCATAAAAATACAGATGAATTAAGACTTGTGTACCTGAGACAATCTCCTTCAGAGCATAGATACAGAGATCAGTACCATGTTTTCTTTTAAAACCAAACTGATTGTCTGCAGTCAGAATATACATTTCCAATTTGAATCAAATAATTCTCTCAAACACTTTAGACAAGATACTGGCCAATGCAATGGGTCGATAGTTGTCTATGCTGTTCAGTTTACCAGCCTTATCTTTAACAACAGGCACTAACAGTACTGACATAATAGAGTTCGGTAGAACACCATGAACCATAATTCCAGTGAGACACATGGCTAGAAATGGACTGAGTCTATAACTGGCATTTTTTAGATGCTCTGCAGAAATGCAATCCATACCACAAGCTTTGTTGTTGTGTAGCATGTGGATGGCATCATAAATATCTACTGATCTAACTATCAAGTCTGCAGAGATACCTTTATATTCATTATCAATTCTCACTGTGTTACTTTGAACACAATTAAACAGTTTACTGTAGTGCTCATGCCATAGATCAGCAATCTTCTCTGGACAACTAACCCCTTTGATATCAGAAGGGAGGGGAGTTCTGTTATTATTTATGATCTTGACCTCCTTCCAGAAGTCAGTAAGATTGTTATTCTGCATCTTTCTGGCCAGCGAGTCTGCTCTCATTGTGTTTTCATTTCTCTTAATGAAACGAGTGCATATTTAAATCTAGCATTTGTGAGGTTTTTGTTATCAAGCAGCACTCCCTGTCTGGGTCTGCCTGCCTCTGACCAGACTCTAAAGCAGGGGTGTCAAACTCATTTCGCATCGTGGGCCACATACGGCCTAGGGAGATGTCAAGTGGGCCGGACCATTAAAATTATACCATACTCTGCTATAAATAACCAAAATATCATGTCTTTCTTCTGTGTTATCTAGTTTAATTGATATAAAGACCATATCGTATAAACTCCGTCCAACCGCTTTAACACGTAATGATCTCTTCGGTGGTGTAGTTGGTTAAAGCATTGTACGGCTACATATTGTTAATGCGAATCTGGGATCCCAAGTTCGCGCCCCAGTCCAGTGAATCTCGTACGATATCCTTTAACTTTTACTGTGAGAAAATGACATAATTCTAAAGGCCTACGGATGTATCACAACATTTTAATGTGTGAGCACTAATATCAGATCAAAATGAACACATGTAGCCTTAATTAAATATTGAATAACGTAGGGTAGTCTACCGTCGGAGACAACCACTACGCCTCATTCAGCCAGTTTAAACGGCTGCTAGATGACGCTGTTCATTTTCAAAGCGCCGATAGTTCGGCTCTTTGGGCCGGCACAATCCGGAAGAAACCACCAAAGCTTCACAAGGCATCGTTCGCCCATCCCTAGTAGAGACCAAGGTATTAATTGATACCGTCTGCTGTTTTCAGTCTGTCTCAGTGATGCGGCTTGTCTTCTACTCTGATGGAAAGAGTGCGCCCCTTAGCGGATAATCCATGAATTACAGCGAATTAAAAATATTAATTCCATGTCTTTTATGCATTTTTCCACTTTCAAATTATCCTGCGGGCCTGATCGAACCTCCTTGGGGGCCGGTTCCGGCCCGCGGGCCGTATGTTTGACACCCCTGCTCTAAAGGCTTCTCTAGCAGCAGCATGTTGCTCAGACACAAACTCATACCAGACAGGCCGTGCGTTAGGGACCTTACTCTTGTGATTAATAAAAGGTTCACTGGAAGCATAAAGACATTTGACAATATCATCATACATGGCACAGAGCTTTTCAGCATGATGTTTATCCTTGCAGTTCATATCCGTGCACATTAGGGCATCCCTAGAAAATGCAACATCACTATGTAAGCTGTCAGTTAATAGAGAATATCTGTGCATAACCTCTTTGGTCAATTTTGACCAGTCCAGTTTTCTTGGGGGGCCAGCAACAAGGGTACACTCTCAACATTTAGCAGCATAGCAACTGGTATGTGATCAGTGGTGGCCAGCCCATAACACATCTCTATACTTTCCAGTGAGTCATGAGCATCGGCTGTGGTTACAATATGGTCTAGCCAGGAAGTTGTGTGCCACGTTTCACTTATATAGGTAAAACTTGTATCAGGCAATAACGCTTGATATAATTAATTTAGTTTCATTACAGAACTGCTGCAGATGTTGTGCGAATAAACACTTATCTGACATGTCAGCATTAAAATCACCCATGACATAGACACAACATGAACTATTGTCCTCTATGAAGGACTGAATAAAAGCTAACCTGTTCTGAAATTCATCCTCATGGTCATAGGATTCATATGGTGTGTACACATTTACAATAGTACATTTATTTTCATTGTGATTAAACTCCAACCCAATAGCCCAGTCAACGTTAAGCCACACCACCTTTACCGTTGGGTCATATTTTATGTTCCACAGTATAGCTACACCACCAGCTATCCTCCCACAAACCATTCTCATGCGGAGATCGGTAGTGGACTCTCCAGCACCATGAAAGTTCTTGTGTAGGGAGTTCAATTTGTCCAGATCTTGCTTGGCCATCCAGGTTTCTTGAAGGCAGACAATGTCACTCTCGTCCAGCAATGTGTCCACCACCAAACGTCTTGATCTATCAGCAGCAGTATGTCCTACTCGGAGGCCACGAGCGTTGTAGGATACAACCCGCATTAATGATCTACCACGGACCCATCAGGGCAGCTGGCCGGTGTGTCTGTCTCCCTGGTCTCTACATATAGGCCAACATTAATCCCAGCATCATGACTGAAGGGTAATTACCACACCACAACTGTCCCACCATTACCCATAGGTGGCGCTACATTCCACGCCCTAGAGCACAAAGGCTTTCTGGAATGGATAGGCTAACCAAGCCCCCTCCCTTCACTCCTTGGGTTGAAGTAAAGGCCCTTGTGGATCTTGATGGTATTATATTTCAGATTTGGTATCCCATTGGTAATTCTGCAGCATAGATTTTTCTATACAGTTCCAATTTGTCAAGAATATACATTTTTCAATGGTTCGCAATGTTTGGAGGAATCCGCCATTACTGCTTGCAGTTATATTTAGGATTCCTCCGTCAGGAGGAAACCTATTGTTATTGTTAGTTTTATTATTATTATTATTATTATTCTTGTTCCATGGAAGTCAATGGCAGCCCCTAGAACACTTCGACAACTTTTTGTGAAATTTGGCACACTCATTAAGGACAGTTGATTCTATACCTACACCAAGTTTCATGTCTCCCATTAGACCACTCCAGCGCCACCAACGGGTCAAAGTTGGACTTGTGTTTACACACGCAACTTTTGAACCGTATGACCCATTTTCAAAAATGAGGTACTATTGGATTCCCTGGTTCAAGCCGAGTTCAACGCACCCCATGGCGTCAATTTCCGGTTATATAGATTTTCCGCTACTTCCGGTTTTATCAAAAACCTTTGAAAGCCTACTCCTCCTACAATTTTTGTCATATCTTCTTCAAAGTTACCAGAGATGATCTTCAGACCAAGCGTCACAAAAGTTATCGAAAAGAATTTTGATCCTCACAACCCTTTGTCCGGTACAGCCAATCAAATTCATCAGAAAAGCCGCCAAACAGGATGTGAAGTCATGTCTCAGCAAATCTTTGAGATATCAACACGAAACTTGGTATATCGATGGAAGACACTACAACATGTTACCGTGTGCAAAGGCAACTTCATATCTCCAAAAATGATTGATATAAAGCAAATTGAACTTATCGCTAACGCTAAAATAATGCTTTACACATCAGCCAGTCAAAAACTGATACTCTGATTCAATCACAAGTTCATATGAAGACTCTTGAGAATGTTTATAACACAAATCTGTGAAAAAGTTGACTGTAAGATCAAAGGTCGATTTTTGGTGAATATTTGAAACATGCTTGCTTGGCTAATTTCCAGCCAAATTTCCAATGAATGTCTCCCCTCCTCCTGCCCGCGCGTGCTCCACATCCTCACACACTCAGCCTTAACTTACACACGCGCGGGCTTGGCAAGACGCACACGCAACATTTCAGGAGAGTGTGGGCTGACCAAGCCCCCACTCATTCCTTGGTTTCTAGCCAAGGCCTTGTGGATCTTGTAATCTTGGATCTCTTAACAAAAGCTGATCTTTTTAGTATTGCATTTCCGATTTTGTATGCAATGGTAAAAAGTTATACAAATCCTGAAACATTGATATATATATATGTATTTATATATATATAAATCTTTATTTCAGACGCCAAGTTCCACATAAAATAACAGACATAGAGCTATAAAAAAGAGAGTAAAACGAAAACATAAAACATAGATAATACAGTGCATAAAAAGTATGAAGACTTTTGTGCCAATGTAGTCTTAAGTTCCAAGTAATCGATAGCAGCTCTTTAGAGGGTTGACCAGGGCCTCTACTATTCAGTTCTCAGACTTGTCCAGTCGACACATGAAACCATACATCAGTTGTCTCAGGAGTGCCTTACAGGTTGGTACGTGCTTAGACAGAAACAACTGACCAGCACTATGCCACCTAGGCACATTAAGTAGCAATCTAAAAGCATCATTGAAACCATACATCAGTTGTCTCAGGATTGCCTTACAGGTTGGTACGTGCTTAGACACAAACAACTGACTAGCACTATGCCACCTTGGCACATTAAGTAGCAATCTAAAAGCATCATTGTAGGCTACTTTCAGTATCTGTATACTCCTTTTCCTGTACATAGACCACAAATGAGCAGTGTGCAATGGTGTTATGTAGGTTCTAAACAGGGAACATTTAACTGAATCTGAGCACATAGAAAATGTCCTTAATAACATACTGGCCTGAGAATATATTTGACAGCGCTGTTGATACATATCGTTGTCATCTGTCCAATCATCAGAAATGACATGGCAGATATTTTATTTCCTCACAAACACCAAGGGGACTGCCAGATAAATAAAAGGTAGGGAAGGTTAATTTCCTGTCCTGATTACTTCTGACTATCATTATGTGGCTTTTCTTTGCATTATATTTTATATCATGATCTAAGCCATACTGAGAGCACACCCATAGCATCTGTTGCAACAGGCTGAGTGGAACCAGATAATCTGCGTACATCAGATGATTGACAATAGATTCACCAACAAGACAGCCTGTATTTGTCTTATTCAGCTGGCTTGATAAGTCGTCCATATCCATATTAAACAAAAAGGGAAATCAAATTCCTCCTTGTCGAACTCCGTTACCAACATGGAAAGCAGCTGATACAACATTGTCCCATTTAACATGAAAAGTTTGATTGGCATACCAGAACACCAAAATCCTCACAAGAGGTTTAGGGAAACCTCTCGCTATTAGCTTCATAAACAGTTTTTCATGACAAATTCGATCGAAAGCTTTGTAAGCATCAATAAAGCATAAAAATACAGATGAATTAAGACTTGTGTACCTGAGACAATCTCCTTCAGAGCATAGATACAGAGATCAGTACCATGTTTTCTTTTAAAACCAAACTGATTTTCTGCAGTCAGAATATACATTTCCAATTTCAATCAAATAATTCTCTCAAACACTTTAGACAAGATACTGGCCAATGCAATGGGTCGATAGTTGTGTAGCCCGGGTGGTAAACATTTCTGTTGAAACAATCCTATTACATAAATATAAAAGTTTGAATACATAATACTTAAGTTCATAGTTTAATAAATAGACTTTAAGGTTTGAGAGTATGATTTTGATTTGATGAGAAATGCATATTGTTCATGTTTTACTGAATACAGCATTTGGAAATGTATATCTGTTGTTTAAAAAACGCATGTTAAAATGTACCGGTTACAAATATGAAGAGAGTAAGATGAATGTTTTGTGAATCTATGTTGTTGCTTTAATTTTGATTATGATGTTAAGCCAATCCGGTTTGAGGTCAAAGGGCAGGGTAACACGGGAAGTTGGGGTAGATGAGGTTGGAGTAGAAAAAGACAGAGCGAGCGGAGGAGTTGGAGGGAGAAGAAAATTGTAGCGTACGGTAAAATACCAAGAGTGAAGATTTTATATTATCATTAGTGGTGTTATGTTTATATTGTTGGGTGAATATCCCTGGGAGGAGGCCCCGGGGAAGACCCAGGACACGCTGGAGGGACTATGTCTCTCGGCTGGCCTGGGAACGCCTTGGGGTCCCCCAGGAAGAGCTGGCGGAAGTGGCCGGGGGGAGGGAAGTCTGGGCCTCCCTGCTTAGGTCGCTGCCCCCGCGACCCGATCCCCGGACAAGCGGCAGATGACGACGACGACGACGACGAATATCTCAACCAACAACAATAACCCAGAAAGAGGAGTTTGGCTGTTGGCGGTTTTGGATTAAGCACGGGCTTTGCCGCCAGACTAGCGACAGCGAGTGCCAGGTTGGAGCCGGTGGAGGTCGGGATTGTCGTCGTCCTCAGTCTTCTTCCTGAGTTGGTTCGTCTCGTAAATCCACGAGAGTATTTGGTCGGTCTCTCCTTCACCTGCTGCCGCCCTTCTGCCGCAGTGCGTGTGCTACCGCACTGCTGATCCGAGGTACCAGCTCCTTGTTATTTTGTGCCATCCTGGCGAAACAGCCATTTTGTTTACGGCTACAACGCACACGAGCTACACTCAGGCCTGCACCGTAGAACTGTACTGAATTAAGGTATTCGTGTAGTTAGCATTGCCGGCTAGTTTGTATTGTGTGTCCATGTGCATTACGATGTCATGTAAATGTTGAACCAATAACTGAAGAACTGATTTTTTGTCTGAAGTAAATCTTTCCTGTTTTTGTTTAACAGTTGGTTGTATTGTTTTTTTCATATGTTAAATTGGTTTAAGTTAGTAACAATTACTAACGAACTCAGGTTAGCCACCTCTCATTACAAATCCACCAAACTAGAGAGGCGCTACAGTTGTCTATGCTGTTCAGTTTACCAGCCTTATCTTTAACAACAGGCACTAACAGTACTGACATAATAGAGTTTGGTAGAACACCATGAACCATAATTCCAGTGAGACACATGGCTAGAAATGGACTGAGTCTATAACTGGCATTTTTTAGATGCTCTGCAGAAATGGAATCCATACCACAAGCTTTGTTGTTGTCTAGCATGTGGATGGCATCATAAATATCTACTGATCTAACTATCAAGTCTGCAGAGATACCTTTATATTGATTATCAATTCTCACTGTGTTACTTTGAACACAATTAAATAGTTTACTGTAGTGCTCATGCCATAGATCAGCAATCTTCTCTGGACAACTAACCCCTTTGATATCAGAAGGGAGGGGAGTTCTGTTATTATTTATGATCTTGACCTCCTTCCAGAAGTCAGTAAGATTGTTATTCTGCATCTTTCTGGCCAGCGAGTCTGCTCTCATTGTGTTTTCATTTCTCTTAATGAAACGAGTGCATATTTAAATCTAGCATTTGTGAGGTTTTTGTTATCAAGCAGCACTCTCTGTCTGGGTCTGCCTGCCTCTGACCAGACTCTAAAGGCTTCTCTAGCAGCAGCATGTTGCTCAGACACAAACTCATTCCAGACAGGCCGTGCGTTAGGGACCTTACTCTTGTGATTAATAAAAGGTTCACTGGAAGCATAAAGACATTTGACAATATCATCATACATGGCACAGAGCTTTTCAGCATTATGTTTATCCTTGCAGTTCATATCCGAGAATTAGTTAATAGAGAATATCTGTGCCGAACCTCTTTGGTCAATTTTGACCAGTCCAGTTTTCTTGGGGGGCCAGCAACAAGGGTACACTCTCAACATTTAGCAGCATAGCAACTGGTATGTGATCAGTGGTGGCCAGCCCATAACACATCTCTATACTTTCCAGTGAGTCATGAGAATCGGCTGTGGTTACAATATGGTCTAGCCAGGAAGTTGTGTGCCACGTTTCACTTATATAGGTAAAACTTGTATCAGGCAATAACGCTTGATATAATTAATTTAGTTTCATTACAGAACTGCTGCAGATGTTGTGCGAATAAACACTTATCTGACATGTCAGCATTAAAATCACCCATGACATAGACACAACATGAACTATTGTCCTCTATGAAGGACTGAATAAAAGCTAACCTGTTCTGAAATTCATCCTCATGGTCATAGGATTCATATGGTGTGTACACATTTACAATAGTACATTTATTTTCATTGTGATTAAACTCCAACCCAATAGCCCAGTCAACGTTAAGCCACACCACCTTTACCGTTGGGTCATATTTTATGTTCCACAGTATAGCTACACCACCAGCTATCCTCCCACAAACCATTCTCATGCTGAGATCGGTAGTGGACTCTCCAGCACCATGAAAGTTCTTGTGTAGGGAGTTCAATTTGTCCAGATCTTGCTTGGTCATCCAGGTTTCTTGAAGGCAGACAATGTCACTCTCGTCCAGCAATGTGTCCACCACCAAACGTCTTGATCTATCAGCAGCAGTATGTCCTACTCGGAGGCCACGAGCGTTGTAGGATACAACCCGCATTAATGATCTACCACGGACCCATCAGGGCAGCTGGCCGGTGTGTCTGTCTCCCTGGTCTCTACATATAGGCCTACATTCATCCCAGCATCATGACTGAGCTGAAGCTCGGTACCCTGAGAGCGGGGGGTATTCTCTGGTCGAGCTTTTTTGAAAGTATAGACCAAGGGTAATTACCAAACCACAACTGTCCCACCATTACCCATATGTGGCGCTACATTCCACGCCCTAAAGCACAAAGGCTTTCTGGAATGGATAGGCTAACCAAGCCCCCTCCCTTCACTCCTTGAGTTGAAATAAAGGCCCTTGTGGATCCTGGTGGTATTATATTTCAGATTTGGTATCCCATTGGTAATTCTGCAGCATAGATTTTTCTATACAGTTCCAATTTGTCAAGAATATACATTTTTCAATGGTTCGCAATGTTTGGAGGAATCCGCCATTACTGCTTGCAGTTATATTTAGGATTCCTCCGTCAGGAGGAAACCTATTGTTATTGTTAGTTTTATTATTATTAGGATTCCTCCGTCAGGAGGAAACCTATTGTTATTGTTAGTTTTATTATTATTAGGATTCCTCCGTCAGGAGGAAACCTATTGTTATTGTTAGTTTTATTATTATTATTATTCTTGTTCCATGGAAGTCAATGGCAGCCCCTAGAACCCTTCGACAACTTTTTGTGAAATTTGGCACACTCATTAAGGACAGTTGATTCTATACCTACACCAAGTTTCATGTCTCCCATTAGACCACTCCAGCGCCACCAACGGGTCAAAGTTGGACTTGTGTTTACACACGCAACTTTTGAACCGTATGACCTATTTTCAAAAATGAGGTACCATTGGATTCCCTGGATCAAGCCGAGTTCAACGCACCCCATGGCGTCAATTTCCGGTTATATAGATTTTCCGCTATTTCCGGTTTTATCAAAATCCTTTGAAAGCCTACTCCTCCTACAATTTTTGTCATATCTTCTTCAAAGTTACCAGAGATGATCTTCAGACCAAGCCTCACAAAAGTTATCGAAAAGAATTTTGATCCTCACAACCGTTTGTCCGGTACAGCCAATCAAATTCATCAGAAAAGCCGCCAAACAGGATGTGAAGTCATGTCTCAGCAAATCTTTGAGATATCAACACGAAACTTGGTATATCGATGGAAGACACTACAACATGTTACCGTGTGCAAAGGCAACTTCATATCTCCAAAAATGATTGATTTAAAGCAAATTGAACTTATCGCTAACGCTAAAATAATGCTTTACACATCAGCCAGTCAAAAACTGATACTCTGATTCAATCACAAGTTCATATGAAGACTCTTGAGAATGTTTATAACACAAATCTGTGAAAAAGTTGACTGTAAGATCAAAGGTCGATTTTTGGTGAATATTTGAAACATGCTTGCTTGGCTAATTTCTAGCCAAATTTCCAATGAATGTCTCCCCTCCTCCTGCCCGCGCGTGCTCCACATCCTCACACACTCAGCCTTAACTTACACACGCGCGGGCTTGGCAAGACGCACACGCAACATTTCAGGAGAGTGTGGGCTGACAAAGCCCCCACTCATTCCTTAGTTTCTAGCAAAGGCCTTGTGGATCTTGTAATCTTGGATCTCTTAACAAAAGCTGATCTTTTTGGTATTGCATTTCCGATTTTGTATGCAATGGTAAAAAGTTATGCAAATCCTGAAACATTAATATATATATATATATGTATTTATATATAGATAAATCTTTATTTCAGACGCCAAGTTCCACATAAAATAACAGACATAGAGCTATAAAAAAGAGAGTAAAACGAAAACATCAAACATAGATAATACAGTGCATAAAAAGTATGAAGACTTTTGTGCCAATGTAGTCTTAAGTTCCAAGTAATCGATAGCAGCTCTTTAGAGGGTTGACCAGAGCCTCTACTATTCAGTTCTCAGACTTGTCCAGTCGACACATGAAACCATACATCAGTTGTCTCAGGAGTGCCTTACAGGTTGGTACATGCTTAGACAGAAACAACTGACCAGCACTATGCCACCTAGGCACATTAAGTAGCAATCTAAAAGCATCATTGAAACCATACATCAGTTGTCTCAGGATTGCCTTACAGGTTGGTACGTGCTTAGACACAAACAACTGACTAGCACTATGCCACCTTGGCACATTAAGTAGCAATCTAAAAGCATCATTGTAGGCTACTTTCAGTATCTGTATACTCCTTTTCCTGTACATAGACCACAAATGAGCAGTGTACAATGGTGTTATGTAGGTTCTAAACAGGGAACATTTAACTGAATCTGAGTACATAGAAAATGTCCTTAATAACATACTGGCCTGAGAATATATTTTACAGCGCTGTTGATACATATCGTTGTCATCTGTCCAATCATCAGAAATGACATGGTCCAGATATTTTAATTCCTCACCAATACCAAGGGGACTGCCAGATAAATAAAAGGTAGGGAAGGTTAATTTCCAGTCCTGATTACTTCTGACTATCATTATGTGGCTTTTCTTTGCATTATATTTTATATCATGATCTAAGCCATACTGAGAGCACACCCATAGCATCTGTTGCAACAGGCTGAGTGGAACCAGATCATCTGCGTACATCAGATGATTGACAATAGATTCACCAACAAAACAGCCTGTATTTGTCTTATTCAGCTGGCTTGATAAGTCGTCCATATCCATATTAAACAAAAAGGGAAATCAAATTCCTCCTTGTCGAACTCCGTTACCAACATGGAAAGGAGCTGATACAACATTGTCCCATTTAACATGAAAAGTTTGATTGGCATACCAGAACACCAAAATCCTCACAAGAGGTTTAGGGACACCTCTCGCTATTAGCTTCATAAACAGTTTTTCATGACAAATTCGATCGAAAGCTTTGTAAGCATCAATAAAGCATAAAAATACAGATGAATTAAGACTTGTGTACCTGAGACAATCTCCTTCAGAGCATAGATACAGAGATCAGTACCATGTTTTCTTTTAAAACCAAACTGATTGTCTGCAGTCAGAATATACATTTCCAATTTGAATCAAATAATTCTCTCAAACACTTTAGACAAGATACTGGCCAATGCAATGGGTCGATAGTTGTCTATGCTGTTCAGTTTACCAGCCTTATCTTTAACAACAGGCACTAACAGTACTGACATAATAGAGTTCGGTAGAACACCATGAACCATAATTCCAGTGAGACACATGGCTAGAAATGGACTGAGTCTATAACTGGCATTTTTTAGATGCTCTGCAGAAATGGAATCCATACCACAAGCTTTGTTGTTGTCTAGCATGTGGATGGCATCATAAATATCTACTGATCTAACTATCAAGTCTGCAGAGATACCTTTATATTCATTATCAATTCTCACTGTGTTACTTTGAACACAATTAAACAGTTTACTGTAGTGCTCATGCCATAGATCAGCAATCTTCTCTGGACAACTAACCCCTTTGATATCAGAAGGGAGGGGAGTTCTGTTATTATTTATGATCTTGACCTCCTTCCAGAAGTCAGTAAGATTGTTATTCTGCATCTTTCTGGCCAGCGAGTCTGCTCTCATTGTGTTTTCATTTCTCTTAATGAAACTAGTGCATATTTAAATCTAGCATTTGTGAGGTTTTTGTTATCAAGCAGCACTCCCTGTCTGGGTCTGCCTGCCTCTGACCAGACTCTAAAGGCTTCTCTAGCAGCAGCATGTTGCTCAGACACAAACTCATACCAGACAGGCCGTGCGTTAGGGACCTTACTCTTGTGATTAATAAAAGGTTCACTGGAAGCATAAAGACATTTGACAATATCATCATACATGGCACAGAGCTTTTCAGCATGATGTTTATCCTTGCAGTTCATATCCGTGCACATTAGGGCATCCCTAGAAAATGCAACATCACTATGTAAGCTGTCAGTTAATAGAGAATATCTGTGCATAACCTCTTTGGTCAATTTTGACCAGTCCAGTTTTCTTGGGGGGCCAGCAACAAGGGTACACTCTCAACATTTAGCAGCATAGCAACTGGTATGTGATCAGTGGTGGCCAGCCCATAACACATCTCTATACTTTCCAGTGAGTCATGAGCATCGGCTGTGGTTACAATATGGTCTAGCCAGGAAGTTGTGTGCCACGTTTCACTTATATAGGTAAAACTTGTATCAGGCAATAACGCTTGATATCATTAATTTAGTTTCATTACAGAACTGCTGCAGATGTTGTGCGAATAAACACTTATCTGGCATGTCAGCATTAAAATCACCCATGACATAGACACAACATGAACTATTGTCCTCTATGAAGGACTGAATAAAAGCTAACCTGTTCTGAAATTCATCCTCATGGTCATAAGATTCATATGGTGTGTACTCATTTACAATAGTACATTTATTTTCATTGTGATTAAACTCCAACCCAATAGCCCAGTCAACGTTAAGCCACACCACCTTTACCGTTGGGTCATATTTTATGTTCCACAGTATAGCTACACCACCAGCTATCCTCCCACAAACCATTCTCATGATGAGATCGGTAGTGGACTCTCCAGCACCATGAAAGTTCTTGTGTAGGGAGTTCAATTTGTCCAGATCTTGCTTGGCCATCCAGGTTTCTTGAAGGCAGACAATGTCACTCTCGTCCAGCAATGTGTCCACCACCAAACGTCTTGATCTATCAGCAGCAGTATGTCCTACTCGGAGGCCACGAGCGTTGTAGGATACAACCCGCATTAATGATCTACCACGGACCCATCAGGGCAGCTGGCCGGTGTGTCTGTCTCCCTGGTCTCTACATATAGGCCTACATTCAACCCAGCATCATGACTGAGCTGAAGCTCGGTACCCTGAGAGCGGGGGGTATGCTCTGGTCGAGCTTTTTTGAAAGTATAGACCAAGGGTAATTACCACACCACAACTGTCCCACCATTACCCATAGGTGGCGCTACATTCCACGCCCTAAAGCACAAAGGCTTTCTGGAATGGATAGGCTAACCAAGCCCCCTCCCTTCACTCCTTGGGTTGAAATAAAGGCCCTTGTGGATCTTGATGGTATTATATTTCAGATTTGGTATCCCATTGGTAATTCTGCAGCATAGATTTTTCTATACAGTTCCAATTTGTCAAGAATATACATTTTTCAATGGTTCGCAATGTTTGGAGGAATCCGCCATTACTGCTTGCAGTTATATTTATTATTATTATTCTTGTTCCATGGAAGTCAATGGCAGCCCCTAGAACACTTCGACAACTTTTTGTGAAATTTGGCACACTCATTAAGGACAGTTGATTCTATACCTACACCAAGTTTTATGTCTCCCATTAGACCACTCCAGCGCCACCAATGGGTCAAAGTTGGACTTGTGTTTACACACGCAACTTTTGAACCGTATGACCCATTTTCAAAAATGAGGTACCATTGGATTCCCTGGTTCAAGCCGAGTTCAACGCACCCCATGGCGTCAATTTCCGGTTATATAGATTTTCCGCTACTTCCGGTTTTATCAAAAACCTTTGAAAGCCTACTCCTCCTACAATTTTTGTCATATCTTCTTCAAAGTTACCAGAGATGATCTTCAGACCAAGCGTCACAAAAGTTATCGAAAAGAATTTTGATCCTCACAACCGTTTGTCCGGTACAGCCAATCAAATTCATCAGAAAAGCCGCCAAACAGGATGTGAAGTCCTGTCTCAGCAAATCTTTGAGATATCAACACGAAACTTGGTATATCGATGGAAGACACTACAACATGTTACCGTGTGCAAAGGCAACTTCATATCTCCAAAAATGATTGATATAAAGCAAATTGAACTTATCGCTAACGCTAAAATAATGCTTTACACATCAGCCAGTCAAAAACTGATACTCTGATTCAATCACAAGTTCATATGAAGACTCTTGAGAATGTTTATAACACAAATCTGTGAAAAAGTTGACTGTAAGATCAAAGGTCGATTTTTGGTGAATATTTGAAACATGCTTGCTTGGCTAATTTCTAGCCAAATTTCCAATGAATGTCTCCCCTCCTCCTGCCCGCGCGTGCTCCACATCCTCACACACTCAGCCTTAACTTACACACGCGCGGGCTTGGCAAGACGCACACGCAACATTTCAGGAGAGTGTGGGCTGACCAAGCCCCCACTCATTCCTTGGTTTCTAGCCAAGGCCTTGTGGATCTTGTAATCTTGGATCTCTTAACAAAAGCTGATCTTTTTAGTATTGCATTTCCGATTTTGTATGCAATGGTAAAAAGTTATACAAATCCTGAAACATTGATATATATATATGTATTTATATATATATAAATCTTTATTTCAGACGCCAAGTTCCACATAAAATAACAGACATAGAGCTATAAAAAAGAGAGTAAAACGAAAACATAAAACATAGATAATACAGTGCATAAAAAGTATGAAGACTTTTGTGCCAATGTAGTCTTAAGTTCCAAGTAATCGATAGCAGCTCTTTAGAGGGTTGACCAGGGCCTCTACTATTCAGTTCTCAGACTTGTCCAGTCGACACATGAAACCATACATCAGTTGTCTCAGGAGTGCCTTACAGGTTGGTACGTGCTTAGACAGAAACAACTGACCAGCACTATGCCACCTAGGCACATTAAGTAGCAATCTAAAAGCATCATTGAAACCATACATCAGTTGTCTCAGGATTGCCTTACAGGTTGGTACGTGCTTAGACACAAACAACTGACTAGCACTATGCCACCTTGGCACATTAAGTAGCAATCTAAAAGCATCATTGTAGGCTACTTTCAGTATCTGTATACTCCTTTACCTGTACATAGACCACAAATGAGCAGTGTACAATGGTGTTATGTAGGTTCTAAACAGGGAACATTTAACTGAATCTGAGCACATAGAAAACGTCCTTAATAACATACTGGCCTGAGAATATATTTGACAGCGCTGTTGATACATATCGTTGTCATCTGTCCAATCATCAGAAATGACATGGCAGATATTTTATTTCCTCACAAACACCAAGGGGACTGCCAGATAAATAAAAGGTAGGGAAGGTTAATTTCCTGTCCTGATTACTTCTGACTATCATTATGTGGCTTTTCTTTGCATTATATTTTATATCATGATCTAAGCCATACTGAGAGCACACCCATAGCATCTGTTGCAACAGGCTGAGTGGAACCAGATAATCTGCGTACATCAGATGATTGACAATAGATTCACCAACAAGACAGCCTGTATTTGTCTTATTCAGCTGGCTTGATAAGTCGTCCATATCCATATTAAACAAAAAGGGAAATCAAATTCCTCCTTGTCGAACTCCGTTACCAACATGGAAAGCAGCTGATACAACATTGTCCCATTTAACATGAAAAGTTTGATTGGCATACCAGAACACCAAAATCCTCACAAGAGGTTTAGGGAAACCTCTCGCTATTAGCTTCATAAACAGTTTTTCATGACAAATTCGATCGAAAGCTTTGTAAGCATCAATAAAGCATAAAAATACAGATGAATTAAGACTTGTGTATCTCCTTCAGAGCATAGATACAGAGATCAGTACCATGTTTTCTTTTAAAACCAAACTGATTTTCTGCAGTCAGAATATACATTTCCAATTTCAATCAAATAATTCTCTCAAACACTTTAGACAAGATACTGGCCAATGCAATGGGTCGATAGTTGTGTAGCCCGGGTGGTAAACATTTCTGTTGAAACAATCCTATTACATAAATATAAAAGTTTGAATACATAATACTTAAGTTCATAGTTTAATAAATAGACTTTAAGGTTTGAGAGTATGATTTTGATTTGATGAGAAATGCATATTGTTCATGTTTTACTGAATACAGCATTTGGAAATGTATATCTGTTGTTTAAAAAACGCATGTTAAAATGTACCGGTTACAAATATGAAGAGAGTAAGATGAATGTTTTGTGAATCTATGTTGTTGCTTTAATTTTGATTATGATGTTAAGCCAATCCGGTTTGAGGTCAAAGGGCAGGGTAACACGGGAAGTTGGGGTAGATGAGGTTGGAGTAGAAAAAGACAGAGCGAGCGGAGGAGTTGGAGGGAGAAGAAAATTGTAGCGTACGGTAAAATACCAAGAGTGAAGATTTTATATTATCATTAGTGGTGTTATGTTTATATTGTTGGGTGAATATCTCAACCAACAACAATAACCCAGAAAGAGGAGTTTGGCTGTTGGCGGTTTTGGATTAAGCACGGGCTTTGCCGCCAGACTAGCGACAGCGAGTGCCAGGTTGGAGCCGGTGGAGGTCGGGATTGTCGTCGTCCTCAGTCTTCTTCCTGAGTTGGTTCGTCTCGTAAATCCACGAGAGTATTTGGTCGGTCTCTCCTTCACCTGCTGCCGCCCTTCTGCCGCAGTGCGTGTGCTACCGCACTGCTGATCCGAGGTACCAGCTCCTTGTTATTTTGTGCCATCCTGGCGAAACAGCCATTTTGTTTACGGCTACAACGCACACGAGCTACACTCAGGCCTGCACCGTAGAACTGTACTGAATTAAGGTATTCGTGTAGTTAGCATTGCCGGCTAGTTTGTACTGTGTGTCCATGTGCATTACGATGTCATGTAAATGTTGAACCAATAACTGAAGAACTGATTTTTTGTCTGAAGTAAATCTTTCCTGTTTTTGTTTAACAGTTGGTTGTATTGTTTTTTTCATATGTTAAATTGGTTTAAGTTAGTAACAATTACTAACGAACTCAGGTTAGCCACCTCTCATTACAAATCCACCAAACTAGAGGCGCTACAGTTGTCTATGCTGTTCAGTTTACCAGCCTTATCTTTAACAACAGGCACTAACAGTACTGACATAATAGAGTTCGGTAGAACACCATGAACCATAATTCCAGTGAGACACATGGCTAGAAATGGACTGAGTCTATAACTGGCATTTTTTAGATGCTCTGCAGAAATGGAATCCATACCACAAGCTTTGTTGTTGTCTAGCATGTGGATGGCATCATAAATATCTACTGATCTAACTATCAAGTCTGCAGAGATACCTTTATATTGATTATCAATTCTCACTGTGTTACTTTGAACACAATTAAATAGTTTACTGTAGTGCTCATGCCATAGATCAGCAATCTTCTCTGGACAACTAACCCCTTTGATATCAGAAGGGAGGGGAGTTCTGTTATTATTTATGATCTTGACCTCCTTCCAGAAGTCAGTAAGATTGTTATTCTGCATCTTTCTGGCCAGCGAGTCTGCTCTCATTGTGTTTTCATTTCTCTTAATGAAACGAGTGCATATTTAAATCTAGCATTTGTGAGGTTTTTGTTATCAAGCAGCACTCTCTGTCTGGGTCTGCCTGCCTCTGACCAGACTCTAAAGGCTTCTCTAGCAGCAGCATGTTGCTCAGACACAAACTCATTCCAGACAGGCCGTGCGTTAGGGACCTTACTCTTGTGATTAATAAAAGGTTCACTGGAAGCATAAAGACATTTGACAATATCATCATACATGGCACAGAGCTTTTCAGCATTATGTTTATCCTTGCAGTTCATATCCGAGAATTAGTTAATAGAGAATATCTGTGCCGAACCTCTTTGGTCAATTTTGACCAGTCCAGTTTTCTTGGGGGGCCAGCAACAAGGGTACACTCTCAACATTTAGCAGCATAGCAACTGGTATGTGATCAGTGGTGGCCAGCCCATAACACATCTCTATACTTTCCAGTGAGTCATGAGAATCGGCTGTGGTTACAATATGGTCTAGCCAGGAAGTTGTGTGCCACGTTTCACTTATATAGGTAAAACTTGTATCAGGCAATAACGCTTGATATAATTAATTTAGTTTCATTACAGAACTGCTGCAGATGTTGTGCGAATAAACACTTATCTGACATGTCAGCATTAAAATCACCCATGACATAGACACAACATGAACTATTGTCCTCTATGAAGGACTGAATAAAAGCTAACCTGTTCTGAAATTCATCCTCATGGTCATAGGATTCATATGGTGTGTACACATTTACAATAGTACATTTATTTTCATTGTGATTAAACTCCAACCCAATAGCCCAGTCAACGTTAAGCCACACCACCTTTACCGTTGGGTCATATTTTATGTTCCACAGTATAGTTACACCACCAGCTATCCTCCCACAAACCATTCTCATGCTGAGATCGGTAGTGGACTCTCCAGCACCATGAAAGTTCTTGTGTAGGGAGTTCAATTTGTCCAGATCTTGCTTGGTCATCCAGGTTTCTTGAAGGCAGACAATGTCACTCTCGTCCAGCAATGTGTCCACCACCAAACGTCTTGATCTATCAGCAGCAGTATGTCCTACTCGGAGGCCACGAGCGTTGTAGGATACAACCCGCATTAATGATCTACCACGGACCCATCAGGGCAGCTGGCCGGTGTGTCTGTCTCCCTGGTCTCTACATATAGGCCTACATTCATCCCAGCATCATGACTGAGCTGAAGCTCGGTACCCTGAGAGCGGGGGGTATTCTCTGCTCGAGCTTTTTTGAAAGTATAGACCAAGGGTAATTACCAAACCACAACTGTCCCACCATTACCCATATGTGGCGCTACATTCCACGCCCTAAAGCACAAAGGCTTTCTGGAATGGATAGGCTAACCAAGCCCCCTCCCTTCACTCCTTGAGTTGAAATAAAGGCCCTTGTGGATCCTGGTGGTATTATATTTCAGATTTGGTATCCCATTGGTAATTCTGCAGCATAGATTTTTCTATACAGTTCCAATTTGTCAAGAATATACATTTTTCAATGGTTCGCAATGTTTGGAGGAATCCGCCATTACTACTTGCAGTTATATTTATTATTATTATTCTTGTTCCATGGAAGTCAATGGCAGCCCCTAGAACACTTCGACAACTTTTTGTGAAATTTGGCACACTCATTAAGGACAGTTGATTCTATACCTACACCAAGTTTCATGTCTCCCATTAGACCACTCCAGCGCCACCAACGGGTCAAAGTTGGACTTGTGTTTACACACGCAACTTTTGAACCGTATGACCCATTTTCAAAAATGAGGTACTATTGGATTCCCTGGTTCAAGCCGAGTTCAACGCACCCCATGGCGTCAATTTCCGGTTATATAGATTTTCCGCTACTTCCGGTTTTATCAAAAACCTTTGAAAGCCTACTCCTCCTACAATTTTTGTCATATCTTCTTCAAAGTTACCAGAGATGATCTTCAGACCAAGCCTCACAAAAGTTATCGAAAAGAATTTTGATCCTCACAACCGTTTGTCCGGTACAGCCAATCAAATTCATCAGAAAAGCCGCCAAACAGGATGTGAAGTCATGTCTCAGCAAATCTTTGAGATATCAACACGAAACTTGGTATATCGATGGAAGACACTACAACATGTTACCGTGTGCAAAGGCAACTTCATATCTCCAAAAATGATTGATTTAAAGCAAATTGAACTTATCGCTAACGCTAAAATAATGCTTTACACATCAGCCAGTCAAAAACTGATACTCTGATTCAATCACAAGTTCATATGAAGACTCTTGAGAATGTTTATAACACAAATTTGTGAAAAAGTTGACTGTAAGATCAAAGGTCGATTTTTGGTGAATATTTGAAACATGCTTGCTTGGCTAATTTCTAGCCAAATTTCCAATGAATGTCTCCCCTCCTCCTGCCCGCGCGTGCTCCACATCCTCACACACTCAGCCTTAACTTACACACGCGCGGGCTTGGCAAGACGCACACGCAACATTTCAGGAGAGTGTGGGCTGACCAAGCCCCCACTCATTCCTTAGTTTCTAGCAAAGGCCTTGTGGATCTTGTAATCTTGGATCTCTTAACAAAAGCTGATCTTTTTGGTATTGCATTTCCGATTTTGTATGCAATGGTAAAAAGTTATGCAAATCCTGAAACATTAATATATATATATATATATATATATATATATATATATATATATATGTATTTATATATAGATGCATCTTTATTTCAGACGCCAAGTTCCACATAAAATAACAGACATAGAGCTATAAAAAAGAGAGTAAAACGAAAACATCAAACATAGATAATACAGTGCATAAAAAGTATGAAGACTTTTGTGCCAATGTAGTCTTAAGTTCCAAGTAATCGATAGCAGCTCTTTAGAGGGTTGACCAGAGCCTCTACTATTCAGTTCTCAGACTTGTCCAGTCGACACATGAAACCATACATAAGTTGTCTCAGGAGTGCCTTACAGGTTGGTACATGCTTAGACAGAAACAACTGACCAGCACTATGCCACCTAGGCACATTAAGTAGCAATCTAAAAGCATCATTGAAACCATACATCAGTTGTCTCAGGATTGCCTTACAGGTTGGTACGTGCTTAGACACAAACAACTGACTAGCACTATGCCACCTTGGCACATTAAGTAGCAATCTAAAAGCATCATTGTAGGCTACTTTCAGTATCTGTATACTCCTTTTCCTGTACATAGACCACAAATGAGCAGTGTACAATGGTGTTATGTAGGTTCTAAACAGGGAACATTTAACTGAATCTGAGTACATAGAAAATGTCCTTAATAACATACTGGCCTGAGAATATATTTTACAGCGCTGTTGATACATATCGTTGTCATCTGTCCAATCATCAGAAATGACATGGTCCAGATATTTTATTTCCTCACAAATACCAAGGGGACTTCCAGATAAATAAAAGGTAGGGAAGGTTAATTTCCAGTCCTGATTACTTCTGACTATCATTATGTGGCTTTTCTTTGCATTATATTTTATATCATGATCTAAGCCATACTGAGAGCACACCCATAGCATCTGTTGCAACAGGCTGAGTGGAACCAGATCATCTGCGTACATCAGATGATTGACAATAGATTCACCAACAAAACAGCCTGTATTTGTCTTATTCAGCTGGCTTGATAAGTCGTCCATATCCATATTAAACAAAAAGGGAAATCAAATTCCTCCTTGTCGAACTCCGTTACCAACATGGAAAGGAGCTGATACGACATTGTCCCATTTAACATGAAAAGTTTGATTGGCATACCAGAACACCAAAATCCTCACAAGAGGTTTAGGGACACCTCTCGCTATTAGCTTCATAAACAGTTTTTCATGACAAATTCGATCGAAAGCTTTGTAAGCATCAATAAAGCATAAAAATACAGATGAATTAAGACTTGTGTACCTGAGACAATCTCCTTCAGAGCATAGATACAGAGATCAGTACCATGTTTTCTTTTAAAACCAAACTGATTGTCTGCAGTCAGAATATACATTTCCAATTTGAATCAAATAATTCTCTCAAACACTTTAGACAAGATACTGGCCAATGCAATGGGTCGATAGTTGTCTATGCTGTTCAGTTTACCAGCCTTATCTTTAACAACAGGCACTAACAGTACTGACATAATAGAGTTCGGTAGAACACCATGAACCATAATTCCAGTGAGACACATGGCTAGAAATGGACTGAGTCTATAACTGGCATTTTTTAGATGCTCTGCAGAAATGCAATCCATACCACAAGCTTTGTTGTTGTGTAGCATGTGGATGGCATCATAAATATCTACTGATCTAACTATCAAGTCTGCAGAGATACCTTTATATTCATTATCAATTCTCACTGTGTTACTTTGAACACAATTAAACAGTTTACTGTAGTGCTCATGCCATAGATCAGCAATCTTCTCTGGACAACTAACCCCTTTGATATCAGAAGGGAGGGGAGTTCTGTTATTATTTATGATCTTGACCTCCTTCCAGAAGTCAGTAAGATTGTTATTCTGCATCTTTCTGGCCAGCGAGTCTGCTCTCATTGTGTTTTCATTTCTCTTAATGAAACGAGTGCATATTTAAATCTAGCATTTGTGAGGTTTTTGTTATCAAGCAGCACTCCCTGTCTGGGTCTGCCTGCCTCTGACCAGACTCTAAAGGCTTCTCTAGCAGCAGCATGTTGCTCAGACACAAACTCATACCAGACAGGCCGTGCGTTAGGGACCTTACTCTTGTGATTAATAAAAGGTTCACTGGAAGCATAAAGACATTTGACAATATCATCATACATGGCACAGAGCTTTTCAGCATGATGTTTATCCTTGCAGTTCATATCCGTGCACATTAGGGCATCCCTAGAAAATGCAACATCACTATGTAAGCTGTCAGTTAATAGAGAATATCTGTGCATAACCTCTTTGGTCAATTTTGACCAGTCCAGTTTTCTTGGGGGGCCAGCAACAAGGGTACACTCTCAACATTTAGCAGCATAGCAACTGGTATGTGATCAGTGGTGGCCAGCCCATAACACATCTCTATACTTTCCAGTGAGTCATGAGCATCGGCTGTGGTTACAATATGGTCTAGCCAGGAAGTTGTGTGCCACGTTTCACTTATATAGGTAAAACTTGTATCAGGCAATAACGCTTGATATAATTAATTTAGTTTCATTACAGAACTGCTGCAGATGTTGTGCGAATAAACGCTTATCTGACATGTCAGCATTAAAATCACCCATGACATAGACACAACATGAACTATTGTCCTCTATGAAGGACTGAATAAAAGCTAACCTGTTCTGAAATTCATCCTCATGGTCATAGGATTCATATGGTGTGTACACATTTACAATAGTACATTTATTTTCATTGTGATTAAACTCCAACCCAATAGCCCAGTCAACGTTAAGCCACACCACCTTTACCGTTGGGTCATATTTTATGTTCCACAGTATAGCTACACCACCAGCTATCCTCCCACAAACCATTCTCATGCTGAGATCGGTAGTGGACTCTCCAGCACCATGAAAGTTCTTGTGTAGGGAGTTCAATTTGTCCAGATCTTGCTTGGCCATCCAGGTTTCTTGAAGGCAGACAATGTCACTCTCGTCCAGCAATGTGTCCACCACCAAACGTCTTGATCTATCAGCAGCAGTATGTCCTACTCGGAGGCCACGAGCGTTGTAGGATACAACCCGCATTAATGATCTACCACGGACCCATCAGGGTAGCTGGCCGGTGTGTCTGTCTCCCTGGTCTCTACATAAAGGCCTACATTCATCCCAGCATCATGACTGAGCTGAAGCTCGGTACCCTGAGAGCGGGGGGTATGCTCTGGTCGAGCTTTTTTGAAAGTATAGACCAAGGGTAATTACCACACCACAACTGTCCCACCATTACCCATAGGTGGCGCTACATTCCACGCCCTAAAGCACAAAGGCTTTCTGGAATGGATAGGCTAACCAAGCCCCCTCCCTTCACTCCTTGGGTTGAAATAAAGGCCCTTGTGGATCTTGATGGTATTATATTTCAGATTTGGTATCCCATTGGTAATTCTGCAGCATAGATTTTTCTATACAGTTCCAATTTGTCAAGAATATACATTTTTCAATGGTTCGCAATGTTTGGAGGAATCCGCCATTACTGCTTGCAGTTATATTTAGGATTCCTCCGTTAGGAGGAAACCTATTGTTATTGTTAGTTTTATTATTATTATTAGGTTCCTCCGGTAGGAGGGAACCTATTGTTATTGTTGGTATTTAGGTTCCTCCGGTAGGAGGGAACCTATTGTTATTTTTGGTATTCTTATTATTAAGGTTCCTCCGGTAGGAGGGAACCTATTGTAATTGTTGGTATTATTATTAGGTTCCTCCGGTAGGAGGGAACCTATTGTTATTGTTGGTATTCTTATTAGGTTCCTCCGATAGGAGGGAACCTATTGTTATTGTTGGTATTCTTCTTATTATTAGGTTCCTCCGGTAGGAGGGAACCTATTGTTATTGTTGGTATTCTTATTCTTATTATTATTTTTCTTCTCCTTGCGCCCCAATATCTCAAAAAGTCCCTTGTCATAAATTTTCTAATTTGGCACATTGATACTACATCCAAGTGGGTACCCCCACACCAAATATGGGCCTTATCGGACCATAGGGGGCGCCACAGGCCACGCCCAAAAGTCCGATTTTCAAAGTGATGGCATTTCCACCTTATTGCTCCAATTCTTCTGAAACTTGGTTTGCATGCCTCATTTTTCATGAGGAACAAAAAATTGTGTTTATTTGAGCCCACCACAACACTCCAATCGTCTGTTTAGCGAGACTGTGTAAACCACTGCAAAACAAGCCAGGTTCACCACAGTAGCTAGCTACTGGAGGTCAGATGGCTGAGCCGTTAGGGAGTCGGGCTATTAATCAGAAGGTTGTTGGTTTGATTCCCGCCCGTGCCAAATGACGTTGTGTCCTTGGGCAAGGCACTTCATCCTACTTGCCTCGGGGAGAATATCCCTGTACTTACTGTAAGTCGCTCTGGATAAGAGCGTCTGCTAAAATGACTAAATGTACTTGTAGTCTACGCATGGTAGAGATAACGCTAATGGTTATCTCTAATGAAGTAAATTGATTGTTCAGGTGGATCCCTTGCTTTTTGCACAAACTCATTTCAGTAACCTAAGCCAGGACATATCCCCGCTGATGCTAAGCATGATTTGAAATTCCCTTCCATGACAAGTTATGGCACTCCAAACAACCTTTTTAAAAAACTATAAGTAAGTTATTCTTTACAGCAGCAACCCAGTCATCCCGTTGTCCCATTTTCATAGGAAATGTACAAGCAGTTTCAACTTTGGCTGAATCTAACAACGCTTATCACAGGAGAAACAGCTTACTTTTTAATACAGTTACTGAACATGACACTATTCAACACTGAGAATAACTCAATGGGCTGGGATGGTGACCTGTAAAGTATAAGGTAGTAGGTAGGAATCCAGCCATTATCTTTTGGCCTGTCATAATTTGGATTATCTGTTTAGTTAAATAGGATGAAATCATTCTGAAGTACCACAAACAATTTCACCTTGGTATTTCAAAATATGATTGAATTAGAGCAGTTGACCAAAAACTAATACTCGTATCACGCAGTCGGAGCACAGCTAGATAATCAGCGTCAGCACCCTTGGGTACCCAGCATGCAGTGCAGCATGTCAAAAAACGCAAAGACTTGTGGAAAATTGTTTGGTTACAACAGCCGTGTGAGGGATTTTAGTTGTTGTGTTCGTTCAGTTAGATGTTTGTAATGTTATTGTTGGTTAGTTAATAAAATCTTGTTAGTCACCCTGATTGTGCATGTTGTGTAGTTTAATGGGACCAGAGAGTCGGCTGCTGTACCGTCACGGGCTAATCTCGCAAGGAGCTGAATATGAGCTCTGCCCTAGCCCAGTTGCCCACATGACTATTGTTAGTTGTGCATTGACTGAGATCAACTCAAGAAGAGTTTCAATATCCTATAAGAAGTTAATACTCAGCCCTTACTATTCATAAAATCTCAGCAGTTGGTGTGTAGCAGAGAGGCTGGAGAGACTGACTTGTAACCTTATGCTCATGATTTCAAATCCCCATTCAGCCTATTGTTGTTGGCCAAACATGAAGTCGTTTTGCGCTCTTGTTGTCCAAGTCTCAATCTTCTAAAGTGTACATGTTTATAATATTTTGACATTTTGCGGAGGAACCCGCATCGCTGCTTGCAGCTATATTTAGGATTCCTCCGTCAGGAGGAAACCTATTGTTATTGTTAGTTTTATTAGGATTCCTCCGTCAGGAGGAAACCTATTGTTATTGTTAGTTTTATTATTATTATTATTCTTGTTCCATGGAAGTCAATGGCAGCCCCTAGAACCCTTCGACAACTTTTTGTGAAATTTGGCACACTCATTAAGGACAGTTGATTTTATACCTACACCAAGTTTCATGTCTCCCATTAGACCACTCCAGCGCCACCAACGGGTCAAAGTTGGACTTGTGTTTACACACGCAACTTTTGAACCGTATGACCAATTTTCAAAAATGAGGTACCATTGGATTCCCTGGATCAAGCCGAGTTCAACGCACCCCATGGCGTCAATTTCCGGTTATATAGATTTTCCGCTATTTCCGGTTTTATAAAAAACCTTTGAAAGCCTACTCCTCCTACAATTTTTGTCCTATCTTCTTCAAAGTTACCAGAGATGATCTTCAGACCAAGCCTCACAAAAGTTATCGAAAATAATTTTGATCCTCACAACCGTTTGTCCGGTACAGCCAATCAAATTCATCAGAAAAGCCGCCAAACAGGATGTGAAGTCATGTCTCAGCAAATCTTTGAGATATCAACACGAAACTTGGTATATCGATGGAAGACACTACAACATGTTACCGTGTGCAAAGGCAACTTCATATCTCCAAAAATGAATGATATAAAGCAAATTGAACTTATCGCTAACGCTAAAATAATGCTTTACACATCAGCCAGTCAAAAACGGATACTCTGATTCAATCACAAGTTCATATGAAGACTCTTGAGAATGTTTATAACACAAATCTGTGAAAAAGTTGACTGTAAGATCAAAGGTCGATTTTTGGTGAATATTTGAAACATGCTTGCTTGGCTAATTTCTAGCCAAATTTCCAATGAATGTCTCCCCTCCTCCTGCCCGCGCGTGCTCCACATCCTCACACACTCAGCCTTAACTTACACACGCGCGGGCTTGGCAAGACGCACACGCAACATTTCAGGAGAGTGTGGGCTGACCAAGCCCCCACTCATTCCTTACTCTCTAGCAAAGGCCTTGTGGATCTTGTAATCTTGGAACTCTTAACAAAAGCTGATCTTTTTGGTATTGCATTTCCGATTTTGTATGCAATGGTAAAAAGTTATACAAATCCTGAAACATTGATATATATATATATGTATTTATATATATATAAATCTTTATTTCAGACGCCATGTTCCACATAAAATAACGGACATAGAGCTATAAAAAAGGGAGTAAAACAAAAACATAAAACATAGATAATAAAGTGCATAAAAAGTATGAAGACTTTTGTGCCAATGTAGTCTTAAGTTCCAAGTAATCAATAGCAGCTCTTTAGAGGGTTGACCAGAGCCTGTACTATTCAGTTCTCAGACTTGTCCAGTCGACACATGAAACCATACATCAGTTGTGTCAGGAGTGCCTTACAGGTTGGTACGTGCTTAGACAGAAACAACTGACCAGCACTATGCCACCTAGGCACATTAAGTAGCAATCTAAAAGCATCATTGAAACCATACATCAGTTGTCTCAGGATTGCCTTACAGGTTGGTACGTGCTTAGACACAAACAACTGACTAGCACTATGCCACCTTTGCACATTAAGTAGCAATCTAAAAGCATCATTGTAGGCTACTTTCAGTATCTGTATATTCCTTTTCCTGTACATAGACCACAAATGAGCAGTGTACAATGGTGTTATGTAGGTTCTAAACAGGGAACATTAACTGAATCTGAGCACATAGAAAACGTCCTTAATAACATACTGGCCTGAGAATATATTTGACAGCGCTGTTGATACATATCGTTGTCATCTGTCCAATCATCACAAATGACATGTCCCAGATATTTTATTTCCTCACAAACACCAAGGGGACTGCCAGATAAATAAAAGGTAGGGAAGGTTAATTTCCTGTCCTGATTAATTCTGACTATCATTATGTGGCTTTTCTTTGCATTATATTTTATATCATGATCTAAGCCATACTGAGAGCACACCCATAGCATCTGTTGCAACAGGCTGAGTGGAACCAGATAATCTGCGTACATCAGATGATTGACAATAGATTCACCAACAAAACAGCCTGTATTTGTCTTATTCAGCTGGCTTGATAAGTCGTCTATATCCATATTAAACAAAAAGGGAAATCAAATTCCTCCTTGTCGAACTCCGTTACCAACATGGAAAGGAGCTGATACAACATTGTCCCATTTAAAATGAAAAGTTTGATTGGCATACCAGAACACCAAAATCCTCACAAGAGGTTTAGGGACACCTCTCGCTATTAGCTTCATAAACAGTTTTTCATGACAAATTCGATCCAAAGCTTTGTAAGCATCAATAAAGCATAAAAATACAGATGAATTAAGACTTGTGTACCTGAGACAATCTCCTTCAGAGCATAGATACAGAGATCAGTACCATGTTTTCTTTTAAAACCAAACTGATTTTCTGCAGTCAGAATATACATTTGCAATTTCAATCAAATAATTCTCTCAAACACTTTAGACAAGATACTGGCCAATGCAATGGGTCGATAGTTGTCTATGCTGTTCAGTTTACCAGCCTTATCTTTAACAACAGGCACTAACAATACTGACATAATAGAGTTCGGTAGAACACCATGAACCATAATTCCAGTGAGACACATGGCTAGAAATGGACTGAGTCTATAACTGGCATTTTTTAGATGCTCTGCAGAAATGCAATCCTTACCACAAGCTTTGTTGTTGTCTAGCATGTGGATGGCATCATAAATATCTACTGATCTAACTATCAAGTCTGCAGAGATACCTTTATATTCATTATCAATTCTCACTGTGTTACTTTTAACACAATTAAATAGTTGACTGTAGTGCTCATGCCATAGATCAGCAATCTTCTCTGGACAACTAACCCCTTGGATATCAGAAGGGAGGGAAGTTCTGTTATTACTTATGATCTTGACCTCCTTCCAGAAGTCAGTAAGATTGTTATTTTGCATCTTTCTGGCCAGCGAGTCTGCTCTCATTGTGTTTTCATTTCTCTTAATGAAACGAGTGCATATTTAAATCTAGCATTTGTGAGGTTTTTGTTATCAAGCAGCACTCCCTGTCTGGGTCTGCCTGCCTCTGACCAGACTCTAAAGGCTTCTCTAGCAGCAGCATGTTGCTCAGACACAAACTCATTCCAGACAGGCTGTGCGTTAGGGACCTTACTCTTGTGATTAATAAAAGGTTCACTGGAAGCATAAAGACATTTGACAATATCATCATACATGGCACAGAGCTTTTCAGCATGATGTTTATCCTTGCAGTTCATATCCGTGCACATTAGGGCATCCCTAGAAAATGCAACATCACTATGTAAGCTGTCAGTTAATAGAGAATATCTGTGCATAACCTCTTTGGTCAATTTTGACCAGTCCAGTTTTCTTGGGGGGCCAGCAACAAGGGTACACTCTCAACATTTAGCAGCATAGCAACTGGTATGTGATCAGTGGTGGCCAGCCCATAACACATCTCTATACTTTCCAGTGAGTCATGAGCATCGGCTGTGGTTACAATATGGTCTAGCCAGGAAGTTGTGTGCCACGTTTCACTTATATAGGTAAAACTTGTATCAGGCAATAACGCTTGATATAATTAATTTAGTTTCATTACAGAACTGCTGCAGATGTTGTGCGAAAAAAAACGCTTATCTGACATGTCAGCATTTCAATCACCCATGACATAGACACAACATGAACTATTGTCCTCTATGAAGGACTGAATAAAAGCTAACCTGTTCTGAAATTCATCCTCATGGTCATAGGATTCATATGGTGTGTACACATTTACAATAGTACATTTATTTTCATTGTGATTAAACTCCAACCCAATAGCCCAGTCAACGTTAAGCCACACCACCTTTACCGTTGGGTCATATTTTATGTTCCACAGTATAGCTACACCACCAGCTATCCTCCCACAAACCATTCTCATGCTGAGATTGGTAGTGGACTCTCCAGCACCATGAAATATCTTGTGTAGGGAGTTCAATTTGTCCAGATCTTGCTTGGCCATCCAGGTTTCTTGAAGAGAGACAATGTCACTCTCGCCCAGCAATGTGTCCACCACCAAACGTCTTGATCTATCAGCAGCAGTATGTCCTACTCGGAGGCCACGAGCGTTGTAGGATACAACCCGCATTAATGATCTACCACGGACCCATCAGGGCAGCTGGCCGGTGTGTCTGTCTCCCTGGTCTCTACATATAGGCCTACATTCATCCCAGGATCATGACTGAGCTGAAGCTCGGTACCCTGAGAGCGGGGGGTTTGCTCTGGTCGAGCTTTTTTGAAAGTATAGACAAAGGGTAATTACCACACCACAACTGTCCCACCATTACCCATAGGTGGCGCTACATTCCACGCCCTAAAGCACAAAGGCTTTCTGCAATGGATAGGCTAACCAAGCCCCCTCCCTTCACTCCTTGGGTTGAAATAAAGGCCCTTGTGGATCTTGATGGTATTATATTTCAGATTTGGTATCTCATTGGTAATTCTGCAGCATAGATTTTTCTATACAGTTCCAATTTGTCAAGAATATACATTTTTCAATGGTTCGCAATGTTTGGAGGAATCCGCCATTACTGCTTGCAGTTATATTTATTATTATTATTCTTGTTCCATGGAAGTCAATGGCAGCCCCTAGAATCCTTCGACAACTTTTTGTGAAATTTGGCACACTCATTAAGGACAGTTGATTTTATACCTACACCAAGTTTCATGTCTCCCATTAGACCACTCCAGCGCCACCAACGGGTCAAAGTTGGACTTGTGTTTACACACGCAACTTTTGAACCGTATGACCAATTTTCAAAAATGAGGTACCATTGGATTCCCTGGATCAAGCCGAGTTCAACGCACCCCATGGCGTCAATTTCCGGTTATATAGATTTTCCGCTATTTCCGGTTTTATAAAAAACCTTTGAAAGCCTACTCCTCCTACAATTTTTGTCATATCTTCTTCAAAGTTACCAGAGATGATCTTCAGACCAAGCCTCACAAAAGTTATCGAAAATAATTTTGATCCTCACAACCGTTTGTCCGGTACAGCCAATCAAATTCATCAGAAAAGCCGCCAAACAGGATGTGAAGTCATGTCTCAGCAAATCTTTGAGATATAGACACGAAACTTGGTATATCGATGGAAGACCCTACAACATGTTACCGTGTGCAAAGGCAACTTCATATCTCCAAAAATGAATGATATAAAGCAAATTGAACTTATCGCTAACGCTAAAATAATGCTTTACACATCAGCCAGTCAAAAACGGATACTCTGATTCAATCACAAGTTCATATGAAGACTCTTGAGAATGTTTATAACACAAATCTGTGAAAAAGTTGACTGTAAGATCAAAGGTCGATTTTTGGTGAATATTTGAAACATGCTTGCTTGGCTAATTTCTAGCCAAATTTCCAATGAATGTCTCCCCTCCTCCTGCCCGCGCGTGCTCCACATCCTCACACACTCAGCCTTAACTTACACACGCGCGGGCTTGGCAAGACGCACACGCAACATTTCAGGAGAGTGTGGGCTGACCAAGCCCCCACTCATTCCTTACTCTCTAGCAAAGGCCTTGTGGATCTTGTAATCTTGGAACTCTTAACAAAAGCTGAACTTTTTGGTATTGCATTTCCGATTTTGTATGCAATGGTAAAAAGTTATACAAATCCTGAAACATTGATATATATATATATGTATTTATATATATATAAATCTTTATTTCAGACGCCAAGTTCCACATAAAATAACGGACATAGAGCTATAAAAAAGGGAGTAAAACAAAAACATAAAACATAGATAATACAGTGCATAAAAAGTATGAAGACTTTTGTGCCAATGTAGTCTTAAGTTCCAAGTAATCAATAGCAGCTCTTTAGAGGGTTGACCAGAGCCTGTACTATTCAGTTCTCAGACTTGTCCAGTCGACACATGAAACCATACATCAGTTGTGTCAGGAGTACCTTACAGGTTGGTACGTGCTTAGACAGAAACAACTGACCAGCACTATGCCACCTAGGCACATTAAGTAGCAATCTAAAAGCATCATTGAAACCATACATCAGTTGTCTCAGGATTGCCTTACAGGTTGGTACGTGCTTAGACACAAACAACTGACTAGCACTATGCCACCTTTGCACATTAAGTAGCAATCTAAAAGCATCATTGTAGGCTACTTTCAGTATCTGTATACTCCTTTTCCTGTACATAGACCACAAATGAGCAGTGTACAATGGTGTTATGTAGGTTCTAAACAGGGAACATTTGACTGAATCTGAGCACATAGAAAACGTCCTTAATAACATACTGGCCTGAGAATATATTTGACAGCGCTGTTGATACATATCGTTGTCATCTGTCCAATCATCACAAATGACATGTCCCAGATATTTTATTTCCTCACAAACACCAAGGGGACTGCCAGATAAATAAAAGGTAGGGAAGGTTAATTTCCTGTCCTGATTATTTCTGACTATCATTATGTGGCTTTTCTTTGCATTATATTTTATATCATGATCTAAGCCATACTGAGAGCACACCCATAGCATCTGTTGCAACAGGCTGAGTGGACCCAGATTATCTGCGTACATCAGATGATTGACAATAGATTCACCAACAAGACAGCCTGTATTTGTCTTATTCAGCTGGCTTGATAAGTCGTCTATATCCATATTAAACAAAAAGGGAAATCAAATTCCTCCTTGTCGAACTCCGTTACCAACATGGAAAGGAGCTGATACAACATTGTCCCATTTAAAATGAAAAGTTTGATTGGCATACCAGAACACCAAAATCCTCACAAGAGGTTTAGGGACACCTCTCGCTATTAGCTTCATAAACAGTTTTTCATGAGAAATTCGATCCAAAGCTTTGTAAGCATCAATAAAGCATAAAAATACAGATGAATTAAGACTTGTGTACCTGAGACAATCTCCTTCAGAGCATAGATACAGAGATCAGTACCATGTTTTCTTTTAAAACCAAACTGATTTTCTGCAGTCAGAATATACATTTGCAATTTCAATCAAATAATTCTCTCAAACACTTTAGACAAGATACTGGCCAATGCAATGGGTCGATAGTTGTCTATGCTGTTCAGTTTACCAGCCTTATCTTTAACAACAGGCACTAACAATACTGACATAATAGAGTTCGGTAGAACACCATGAACCATAATTCCAGTGAGACACATGGCTAGAAATGGACTGAGTCTATAACTGGCATTTTTTAGATGCTCTGCAGAAATGCAATCCTTACCACAAGCTTTGTTGTTGTCTAGCATGTGGATGGCATCATAAATATCTACTGATCTAACTATCAAGTCTGCAGAGATACCTTTATATTCATTATCAATTCTCACTGTGTTACTTTTAACACAATTAAATAGTTTACTGTAGTGCTCATGCCATAGATCAGCAATCTTCTCTGGACAACTAACCCCTTTGATATCAGAAGGGAGGGGAGTTCTGTTATTATTTATGATCTTGACCTCCTTCCAGAAGTCAGTAAGATTGTTATTCTGCATCTTTCTGGCCAGCGAGTCTGCTCTCATTGTGTTTTCATTTCTCTAAATGAAACGAGTGCATATTTAAATCTAGCATTTGTGAGGTTTTTGTTATCAAGCAGCACTCCCTGTCTGGGTCTGCCTGCCTCTGACCAGACTCTAAAGGCTTCTCTAGCAGCAGCATGTTGCTCAGACACAAACTCATTCCAGACAGGCCGTGCGTTAGGGACCTTACTCTTGTGATTAATAAAAGGTTCACTGGAAGCATAAAGACATTTGACAATATCATCATACATGGCACAGAGCTTTTCAGCATGATGTTTATCCTTGCAGTTCATATCCGTGCACATTAGGGCATCCCTAGAAAATGCAACATCACTATGTAAGCTGTCAGTTAATAAAGAATATCTGTGCATAACCTCTTTGGTCAATTTTGACCAGTCCAGTTTTCTTGGGGGGCCAGCAACAAGGGTACACTCTCAACATTTAGCAGCATAGCAACTGGTATGTGATCAGTGGTGGCCAGCCCATAAAACATCTCTATACTTTCCAGTGAGTCATGAGCATCGGCTCTGGTTACAATATGGTCTAGCCAGGAAGTTGTGTGCCACGTTTCACTTATATAGGTAAAACTTGTATCAGGCAATAACGCTTGATATAATTAATTTAGTTTCATTACAGAACTGCTGCAGATGTTGTGCGAATAAACGCTTATCTGACATGTCAGCATTAAAATCACCCATGACATAGACACAACATGAACTATTGTCCTCTATGAAGGACTGAATAAAAGCTAACCTGTTCTGAAATTCATCCTCATGGTCATAGGATTCATATGGTGTGTACACATTTACAATAGTACATTTATTTTCATTGTGATTAAACTCCAACCCAATAGCCCAGTCAACGTTAAGCCAAACCACCTTTACCGTTGGGTCATATTTTATGTTCCACAGTATAGCTACACCACCAGCTATCCTCCCACAAACCATTCTCATGCTGAGATCGGTAGTGGACTCTCCAGCACCATGAAAGTTCTTGTGTAGGGAGTTCAATTTGTCCAGATCTTGCTTGGCCATCCAGGTTTCTTGAAGAGAGACAATGTCACTCTCGCCCAGCAATGTGTCCACCACCAAACGTCTTGATCTATCAGCAGCAGTATGTCCTACTCGGAGGCCACGAGCGTTGTAGGATACAACCCGCATTAATGATCTACCACGGACCCATCAGGGCAGCTGGCCGGTGTGTCTGTCTCCCTGGTCTCTACATATAGGCCTACATTCATCCCAGCATCATGACTGAGCTGAAGCTCGGTACCCTGAGAGCGGGGGGTGTGCTCTGGTCGAGCTTTTTTGAAAGTATAGACCAAGGGTAATTACCACACCACAACTGTCCCACCATTACCCATAGGTGGTGCTACATTCCACACCCTAAAGCACAAAGGCTTTCTGGAATGGATAGGCTAACCAAGCCCCCTCCCTTCACTCCTTGGGTTGAAATAAAGGCCCTTGTGGATCTTGATGGTATTATATTTCAGATTTGGTATCCCATTGGTAATTCTGCAGCATAGATTTTTCTATACAATTCCAATTTGTCAAGATTATACATTTTTCAATGGTTCGCAATGTTTGGAGGAATCCGCCATTACTGCTTGCAGTTATATTTATTATTATTCTTGTTCCATGGAAGTCAATGGCAGCCCCTAGAACCCTTCGACAACTTTTTGTGAAATTTGGCACACTCAATAAGGACAGTTGATTCTATACCTACACCACGTTTCATGTCTCCCATTAGACCACTCCAGCGCCACCAACGGGTCAAAGTTGGACTTGTGTTTACACACGCAACTTTTGAACCGTATGACCTATTTTCAAAAATGAGGTACCATTGGATTCCCTGGATCAAGCCGAGTTCAACGCACCCCATAGCGTCAATTTCCGGTTATATAGATTTTCCGCTATTTCCGGTTTTATCAAAATCCTTTGAAAGCCTACTCCTCCTACAATTTTTGTCATATCTTCTTCAAAGTTACCAGAGATGATCTTCAGACCAAGCCTCACAAAAGTTATCGAAAAGAATTTTGATCCTCACAACCGTTTGTCCGGTACAGCCAATCAAATTCATCAGAAAAGCCGCCAAACAGGATGTGAAGTCATGTCTCAGCAAATCTTTGAGATATCAACACGAAACTTGGTATATCGATGGAAGACACTACAACATGTTACCGTGTGCAAAGGCAACTTCATATCTCCAAAAATGATTGATTTAAAGCAAATTGAACTTATCGCTAACGCTAAAATAATGCTTTACACATCAGCCAGTCAAAAACTGATACTCTGATTCAATCACAAGTTCATATGAAGACTCTTGAGAATGTTTATAACACAAATTTGTGAAAAAGTTGACTGTAAGATCAAAGGTCGATTTTTGGTGAATATTTGAAACATGCTTGCTTGGCTAATTTCTAGCCAAATTTCCAATGAATGTCTCCCCTCCTCCTGCCCGCGCGTGCTCCACATCCTCACACACTCAGCCTTAACTTACACACGCGCGGGCTTGGCAAGACGCACACGCAACATTTCAGGAGAGTGTGGGCTGACCAAGCCCCCACTCATTCCTTAGTTTCTAGCAAAGGCCTTGTGGATCTTGTAATCTTGGATCTCTTAACAAAAGCTGATCTTTTTGGTATTGCATTTCCGATTTTGTATGCAATGGTAAAAAGTTATGCAAATCCTGAAACATTAATATATATATATATATATATATATATATATATATGTATTTATATATAGATGCATCTTTATTTCAGACGCCAAGTTCCACATAAAATAACAGACATAGAGCTATAAAAAAGAGAGTAAAACGAAAACATCAAACATAGATAATACAGTGCATAAAAAGTATGAAGACTTTTGTGCCAATGTAGTCTTAAGTTCCAAGTAATCGATAGCAGCTCTTTAGAGGGTTGACCAGAGCCTCTACTATTCAGTTCTCAGACTTGTCCAGTCGACACATGAAACCATACATAAGTTGTCTCAGGAGTGCCTTACAGGTTGGTACATGCTTAGACAGAAACAACTGACCAGCACTATGCCACCTAGGCACATTAAGTAGCAATCTAAAAGCATCATTGAAACCATACATCAGTTGTCTCAGGATTGCCTTACAGGTTGGTACGTGCTTAGACACAAACAACTGACTAGCACTATGCCACCTTGGCACATTAAGTAGCAATCTAAAAGCATCATTGTAGGCTACTTTCAGTATCTGTATACTCCTTTTCCTGTACATAGACCACAAATGAGCAGTGTACAATGGTGTTATGTAGGTTCTAAACAGGGAACATTTAACTGAATCTGAGTACATAGAAAATGTCCTTAATAACATACTGGCCTGAGAATATATTTTACAGCGCTGTTGATACATATCGTTGTCATCTGTCCAATCATCAGAAATGACATGGTCCAGATATTTTATTTCCTCACAAATACCAAGGGGACTTCCAGATAAATAAAAGGTAGGGAAGGTTAATTTCCAGTCCTGATTACTTCTGACTATCATTATGTGGCTTTTCTTTGCATTATATTTTATATCATGATCTAAGCCATACTGAGAGCACACCCATAGCATCTGTTGCAACAGGCTGAGTGGAACCAGATCATCTGCGTACATCAGATGATTGACAATAGATTCACCAACAAAACAGCCTGTATTTGTCTTATTCAGCTGGCTTGATAAGTCGTCCATATCCATATTAAACAAAAAGGGAAATCAAATTCCTCCTTGTCGAACTCCGTTACCAACATGGAAAGGAGCTGATACGACATTGTCCCATTTAACATGAAAAGTTTGATTGGCATACCAGAACACCAAAATCCTCACAAGAGGTTTAGGGACACCTCTCGCTATTAGCTTCATAAACAGTTTTTCATGACAAATTCGATCGAAAGCTTTGTAAGCATCAATAAAGCATAAAAATACAGATGAATTAAGACTTGTGTACCTGAGACAATCTCCTTCAGAGCATAGATACAGAGATCAGTACCATGTTTTCTTTTAAAACCAAACTGATTGTCTGCAGTCAGAATATACATTTCCAATTTGAATCAAATAATTCTCTCAAACACTTTAGACAAGATACTGGCCAATGCAATGGGTCGATAGTTGTCTATGCTGTTCAGTTTACCAGCCTTATCTTTAACAACAGGCACTAACAGTACTGACATAATAGAGTTCGGTAGAACACCATGAACCATAATTCCAGTGAGACACATGGCTAGAAATGGACTGAGTCTATAACTGGCATTTTTTAGATGCTCTGCAGAAATGCAATCCATACCACAAGCTTTGTTGTTGTGTAGCATGTGGATGGCATCATAAATATCTACTGATCTAACTATCAAGTCTGCAGAGATACCTTTATATTCATTATCAATTCTCACTGTGTTACTTTGAACACAATTAAACAGTTTACTGTAGTGCTCATGCCATAGATCAGCAATCTTCTCTGGACAACTAACCCCTTTGATATCAGAAGGGAGGGGAGTTCTGTTATTATTTATGATCTTGACCTCCTTCCAGAAGTCAGTAAGATTGTTATTCTGCATCTTTCTGGCCAGCGAGTCTGCTCTCATTGTGTTTTCATTTCTCTTAATGAAACGAGTGCATATTTAAATCTAGCATTTGTGAGGTTTTTGTTATCAAGCAGCACTCCCTGTTTGGGTCTGCCTGCCTCTGACCAGACTCTAAAGCAGGGGTGTCAAACTCATTTCGCATCGTGGGCCACATACGGCCTAGGGAGATGTCAAGTGGGCCGGACCATTAAAATTATACCATACTCTGCTATAAATAACCAAAATATCATGTCTTTCTTCTGTGTTATCTAGTTTAATTGATATAAAGACCATATCGTATAAACTCCGTCCAACCGCTTTAACACGTAATGATCTCTTCGGTGGTGTAGTTGGTTAAAGCATTGTACGGCTACATATTGTTAATGCGAATCTGGGATCCCAAGTTCGCGCCCCAGTCCAGTGAATCTCGTACGATATCCTTTAACTTTTACTGTGAGAAAATGACATAATTCTAAAGGCCTACGGATGTATCACAACATTTTAATGTGTGAGCACTAATATCAGATCAAAATGAACACATGTAGCCTTAATTAAATATTGAATAACGTAGGGTAGTCTACCGTCGGAGACAACCACTACGCCTCATTCAGCCAGTTTAAACGGCTGCTAGATGACGCTGTTCATTTTCAAAGCGCCGATAGTTCGGCTCTTTGGGCCGGCACAATCCGGAAGAAACCACCAAAGCTTCACAAGGCATCGTTCGCCCATCCCTAGTAGAGACCAAGGTATTAATTGATACCGTCTGCTGTTTTCAGTCTGTCTCAGTGATGCGGCTTGTCTTCTACTCTGATGGAAAGAGTGCGCCCCTTAGCGGATAATCCATGAATTACAGCGAATTAAAAATATTAATTCCATGTCTTTTATGCATTTTTCCACTTTCAAATTATCCTGCGGGCCTGATCGAACCTCCTTGGGGGCCGGTTCCGGCCCGCGGGCCGTATGTTTGACACCCCTGCTCTAAAGGCTTCTCTAGCAGCAGCATGTTGCTCAGACACAAACTCATACCAGACAGGCCGTGCGTTAGGGACCTTACTCTTGTGATTAATAAAAGGTTCACTGGAAGCATAAAGACATTTGACAATATCATCATACATGGCACAGAGCTTTTCAGCATGATGTTTATCCTTGCAGTTCATATCCGTGCACATTAGGGCATCCCTAGAAAATGCAACATCACTATGTAAGCTGTCAGTTAATAGAGAATATCTGTGCATAACCTCTTTGGTCAATTTTGACCAGTCCAGTTTTCTTGGGGGGCCAGCAACAAGGGTACACTCTCAACATTTAGCAGCATAGCAACTGGTATGTGATCAGTGGTGGCCAGCCCATAACACATCTCTATACTTTCCAGTGAGTCATGAGCATCGGCTGTGGTTACAATATGGTCTAGCCAGGAAGTTGTGTGCCACGTTTCACTTATATAGGTAAAACTTGTATCAGGCAATAACGCTTGATATAATTAATTTAGTTTCATTACAGAACTGCTGCAGATGTTGTGCGAATAAACGCTTATCTGACATGTCAGCATTAAAATCACCCATGACATAGACACAACATGAACTATTGTCCTCTATGAAGGACTGAATAAAAGCTAACCTGTTCTGAAATTCATCCTCATGGTCAGAGGATTCATATGGTGTGTACACATTTACAATAGTACATTTATTTTCATTGTGATTAAACTCCAACCCAATAGCCCAGTCAACGTTAAGCCACACCACCTTTACCGTTGGGTCATATTTTATGTTCCACAGTATAGCTACACCACCAGCTATCCTCCCACAAACCATTCTCATGCTGAGATCGGTAGTGGACTCTCCAGCACCATGAAAGTTCTTGTGTAGGGAGTTCAATTTGTCCAGATCTTGCTTGGCCATCCAGGTTTCTTGAAGGCAGACAATGTCACTCTCGTCCAGCAATGTGTCCACCACCAAACGTCTTGATCTATCAGCAGCAGTATGTCCTACTCGGAGGCCACGAGCGTTGTAGGATACAATCCGCATTAATGATCTACCACGGACCCATCAGGGCAGCTGGCCGGTGTGTCTGTCTCCCTGGTCTCTACATATAGGCCTACATTCATCCCAGCATCATGACTGAGCTGAAGCTCGGTACCCTGAGAGCGGGGGGTATGCTCTGGTCGAGCTTTTTTGAAAGTATAGACCAAGGGTAATTACCACACCACAACTGTCCCACCATTACCCATAGGTGGCGCTACATTCCACGCCCTAAAGCACAAAGGCTTTCTGGAATGGATAGGCTAACCAAGCCCCCTCCCTTCACTCCTTGGGTTGAAATAAAGGCCCTTGTGGATCTTGATGGTATTATATTTCAGATTTGGTATCCCATTGGTAATTCTGCAGCATAGATTTTTCTATACAGTTCCAATTTGTCAAGAATATACATTTTTCAATGGTTCGCAATGTTTGGAGGAATCCGCCATTACTGCTTGCAGTTATATTTAGGATTCCTCCGTCAGGAGGAAACCTATTGTTATTGTTAGTTTTATTATTAGGATTCCTCCGTCAGGAGGAAACCTATTGTTATTGTTAGTTTTATTATTAGGATTCCTCCGTCAGGAGGAAACCTATTGTTATTGTTAGTTTTATTATTATTATTATTCTTGTTCCATGGAAGTCAATGGCAGCCCCTAGAACCCTTCGACAACTTTTTGTGAAATTTGGCACACTCATTAAGGACAGTTGATTCTATACCTACACCAAGTTTCATGTCTCCCATTAGACCACTCCAGCGCCACCAACGGGTCAAAGTTGGACTTGTGTTTACACACGCAACTTTTGAACCGTATGACCCATTTTCAAAAATGAGGTACCATTGGATTCCCTGGTTCAAGCCGAGTTCAACGCACCCCATGGCGTCAATTTCCGGTTATATAGATTTTCCGCTACTTCCGGTTTTATCAAAAACCTTTGAAAGCCTACTCCTCCTACAATTTTTGTCATATCTTCTTCAAAGTTACCAGAGATGATCTTCAGACCAAGCGTCACAAAAGTTATCGAAAAGAATTTTGATCCTCACAACCGTTTGTCCGGTACAGCCAATCAAATTCATCAGAAAAGCCGCCAAACAGGATGTGAAGTCATGTCTCAGCAAATCTTTGAGATATCAACACGAAACTTGGTATATCGATGGAAGACACTACAACATGTTACCGTGTGCAAAGGCAACTTCATATCTCCAAAAATGATTGATATAAAGCAAATTGAACTTATCGCTAACGCTAAAATAATGCTTTACACATCAGCCAGTCAAAAACTGATACTCTGATTCAATCACAAGTTCATATGAAGACTCTTGAGAATGTTTATAACACAAATCTGTGAAAAAGTTGACTGTAAGATCAAAGGTCGATTTTTGGTGAATATTTGAAACATGCTTGCTTGGCTAAATTCTAGCCGAAATTTCCAATGAATGTCTCCCCTCCTCCTGCCCGCGCGTGCTCCACATCCTCACACACTCAGCCTTAACTTACACACGCGCGGGCTTGGCAAGACGCACACGCAACATTTCAGGAGAGTGTGGGCTGACCAAGCCCCCACTCATTCCTTGGTTTCTAGCCAAGGCCTTGTGGATCTTGTAATCTTGGATCTCTTAACAAAAGCTGATCTTTTTAGTATTGCATTTCCGATTTTGTATGCAATGGTAAAAAGTTATACAAATCCTGAAACATTGATATATATATATGTATTTATATATATATAAATCTTTATTTCAGACGCCAAGTTCCACATAAAATAACAGACATAGAGCTATAAAAAAGAGAGTAAAACGAAAACATAAAACATAGATAATACAGTGCATAAAAAGTATGAAGACTTTTGTGCCAATGTAGTCTTAAGTTCCAAGTAATCGATAGCAGCTCTTTAGAGGGTTGACCAGGGCCTCTACTATTCAGTTCTCAGACTTGTCCAGTCGACACATGAAACCATACATCAGTTGTCTCAGGAGTGCCTTACAGGTTGGTACGTGCTTAGACAGAAACAACTGACCAGCACTATGCCACCTAGGCACATTAAGTAGCAATCTAAAAGCATCATTGAAACCATACATCAGTTGTCTCAGGATTGCCTTACAGGTTGGTACGTGCTTAGACACAAACAACTGACTAGCACTATGCCACCTTGGCACATTAAGTAGCAATCTAAAAGCATCATTGTAGGCTACTTTCAGTATCTGTATACTCCTTTACCTGTACATAGACCACAAATGAGCAGTGTACAATGGTGTTATGTAGGTTCTAAACAGGGAACATTTAACTGAATCTGAGCACATAGAAAACGTCCTTAATAACATACTGGCCTGAGAATATATTTGACAGCGCTGTTGATACATATCGTTGTCATCTGTCCAATCATCAGAAATGACATGGCAGATATTTTATTTCCTCACAAACACCAAGGGGACTGCCAGATAAATAAAAGGTAGGGAAGGTTAATTTCCTGTCCTGATTACTTCTGACTATCATTATGTGGCTTTTCTTTGCATTATATTTTATATCATGATCTAAGCCATACTGAGAGCACACCCATAGCATCTGTTGCAACAGGCTGAGTGGAACCAGATAATCTGCGTACATCAGATGATTGACAATAGATTCCCCAACAAGACAGCCTGTATTTGTCTTATTCAGCTGGCTTGATAAGTCGTCCATATCCATATTAAACAAAAAGGGAAATCAAATTCCTCCTTGTCGAAATCCGTTACCAACATGGAAAGCAGCTGATACGACATTGTCCCATTTAACATGAAAAGTTTGATTGGCATACCAGAACACCAAAATCCTCACAAGAGGTTTAGGGACACCTCTCGCTATTAGCTTCATAAACAGTTTTTCATGACAAATTCGATCGAAAGCTTTGTAAGCATCAATAAAGCATAAAAATACAGATGAATTAAGACTTGTGTACCTGAGACAATCTCCTTCAGAGCATAGATACAGAGATCAGTACCATGTTTTCTTTTAAAACCAAACTGATTTTCTGCAGTCAGAATATACATTTCCAATTGCAATCAAATAATTCTCTCAAACACTTTAGACAAGATACTGGCCAATGCCATGGGTCGATAGTTGTCTATGCTGTTCAGTTTACCAGCCTTATCTTTAACAACAGGCACTAACAGTACTGACATAATAGAGTTCGGTAGAACACCATGAACCATAATTCCAGTGAGACACATGGCTAGAAATGGACTGAGTCTATAACTGGCATTTTTTAGATGCTCTGCAGAAATGGAATCCATACCACAAGCTTTGTTGTTGTCTAGCATGTGGATGGCATCATAAATATCTACTGATCTAACTATCAAGTCTGCAGAGATACCTTTATATTGATTATCAATTCTCACTGTGTTACTTTGAACACAATTAAATAGTTTACTGTAGTGCTCATGCCATAGATCAGCAATCTTCTCTGGACAACTAACCCCTTTGATATCAGAAGGGAGGGGAGTTCTGTTATTATTTATGATCTTGACCTCCTTCCAGAAGTCAGTAAGATTGTTATTCTGCATCTTTCTGGCCAGCGAGTCTGCTCTCATTGTGTTTTCATTTCTCTTAATGAAACGAGTGCATATTTAAATCTAGCATTTGTGAGGTTTTTGTTATCAAGCAGCACTCTCTGTCTGGGTCTGCCTGCCTCTGACCAGACTCTAAAGGCTTCTCTAGCAGCAGCATGTTGCTCAGACACAAACTCATTCCAGACAGGCCGTGCGTTAGGGACCTTACTCTTGTGATTAATAAAACCTTCACTGAAAGCATAAAGACATTTGACAATATCATCATACATGGCACAGAGCTTTTCAGCATGATGTTTATCCTTGCAGTTCATATCCGTGCACATTAGGGCATCCCTAGAAAATGCAACATCACTATGTAAGCTGTCAGTTAATAGAGAATATCTGTGCATAACCTCTTTGGTCAATTTTGACCAGTCCAGTTTTCTTGGGGGGCCAGCAACAAGGGTACACTCTCAACATTTAGCAGCATAGCAACTGGTATGTGATCAGTGGTGGCCAGCCCATAACACATCTCTATACTTTCCAGTGAGTCATGAGCATCGGCTGTGGTTACAATATGGTCTAGCCAGGAGGTTGTGTGCCACGTTTCACTTATATAGGTAAAACTTGTATCAGGCAATAACGCTTGATATAATTAATTTAGTTTCATTACAGAACTGCTGCAGATGTTGTGCGAATAAACACTTATCTGACATGTCAGCATTAAAATCACCCATGACATAGACACAACATGAACTATTGTCCTCTTTGAAGGACTGAATAAAAGCTAACTTGTTCTGAAATTCATCCTCATGGTCATAGGATTCATATGGTGTGTACACATTTACAATAGTACATTTATTTTCATTGTGATTAAACTCCAACCCAATAGCCCAGTCAACGTTAAGCCACACCACCTTTACCGTTGGGTCATATTTTATGTTCCACAGTATAGCTACACCACCAGCTATCCTCCCACAAACCATTCTCATGCTGAGATCGGTAGTGGACTCTCCAGCACCATGAAAGTTCTTGTGTAGGGAGTTCAATTTGTCCAGATCTTGCTTGGCCATCCAGGTTTCTTGAAGGCAGACAATGTCACTCTCGTCCAGCAATGTGTCCACCACCAAACGTCTTGATCTATCAGCAGCAGTATGTCCTACTCGGAGGCCACAAGCGTTGTAGGATACAACCCGCATTAATGATCTACCACGGACCCATCAGGGCAGCTGGCCGGTGTGTCTGTCTCCCTGGTCTCTACATATAGGCCAACATTCATCCCAGCATCATGACTGAAGGGTAATTACCACACCACAACTGTCCCACCATTACCCATAGGTGGCGCTACATTCCACGCCCTAGAGCACAAAGGCTTTCTGGAATGGATAGGCTAACCAAGCCCCCTCCCTTCACTCCTTGGGTTGAAATAAAGGCCCTTGTGGATCTTGATGGTATTATATTTCAGATTTGGTATCCCATTGGTAATTCTGCAGCATAGATTTTTCTATACAGTTCCAATTTGTCAAGAATATACATTTTTCAATGGTTCGCAATGTTTGGAGGAATCCGCCATTACTGCTTGCAGTTATATTTATTATTAGGATTCCTCCGTCAGGAGGAAACCTATTGTTATTGTTAGTTTTATTATTAGGATTCCTCCGTCAGGAGGAAACCTATTGTTATTGTTAGTTTTATTATTATTATTATTCTTGTTCCATGGAAGTCAATGGCAGCCCCTAGAACCCTTCGACAACTTTTTGTGAAATTTGGCACACTCATTAAGGACAGTTGATTCTATGCCTACACCAAGTTTCATGTCTCCCATTAGATCACTCCAGCGCCACCAACGGGTCAAAGTTGGACTTGTGTTTACACACGCAACTTTTGAACCGTATGACCCATTTTCAAAAATGAGGTACCATTGGATTCCCTGGATCAAGCCGAGTTCAACGCACCCCATGGCGTCAATTTCCGGTTATATAGATTTTCCGCTATTTCCGGTTTTATCAAAAACCTTTGAAAGCCTACTCCTCCTACAATTTTTGTCATATCTTCTTCAAAGTTACCAGAGATGATCTTCAGACCAAGCGTCACAAAAGTTATCGAAAAGAATTTTGATCCTCGCAACCGTTTGTCCGGTACAGCCAATCAAATTCATCAGAAAAGCCGCCAAACAGGATGTGAAGTCATGTCTCAGCAAATCTTTGAGATATCAACACGAAACTTGGTATATCGATGGAAGACACTACAACATGTTACCGTGTGCAAAGGCAACTTCATATCTCCAAAAATGATTGATATAAAGCAAATTGAACTTATCGCTAACGCTAAAATAATGCTTTACACATCAGCCAGTCAAAAACTGATACTCTGATTCAATCACAAGTTCATATGAAGACTCTTGAGAATGTTTATAACACAAATCTGTGAAAAATTTGACTGTAAGATCAAAGGTCGATTTTTGGTGAATATTTGAAACCTGCTTGCTTGGCAAATTTCTAGCCAAATTTCCAATGAATGTGTCCCCTCCTCCTGCCCGCGCGTGCTCCACATCCTCACAAACTCAGCCTTAACTTACACACGCGCGGGCTTGGCAAGACGCACACGCAACATTTCAGGAGAGTGTGGGCTGACCAAGCCCCCACTCATTCCTTGGTTTCTAGCAAAGGCCTTGTGGATCTTGTAATCTTGGATCTCTTAACAAAAGCTGATCTTTTTAGTATTGCATTTCCGATTTTGTATGCAATGGTAAAAAGTTATACAAATCCTGAAACATTGATATATATATATATGTATTTATATATATATAAATCTTTATTTCAGACGCCAAGTTCCACATAAAATAACAGACATAGAGCTATAAAAAAGAGAGTAAAACGAAAACATAAAACATAGATAATACAGTGCATAAAAAGTATGAAGACTTTTGTGCCAATGTAGTCTTAAGTTCCAAGTAATCGATAGTAGCTCTTTAGAGGGTTGACCAGAGCCTCTACTATTCAGTTCTCAGACTTGTCCAGTCGACACATGAAACCATACATCAGTTGTCTCAGGAGTGCCTTACAGGTTGGTACGTGCTTAGACAGAAACAACTGACTAGCACTATGCCACCTAGGCACATTAAGTAGCAATCTAAAAGCATCATTGAAACCATACATCAGTTGTCTCAGGATTGCCTTACAGGTTGGTACGTGCTTAGACACAAACAACTGACTAGCACTATGCCACCTTGGCACATTAAGTAGCAATCTAAAAGCATCATTGTAGGCTACTTTCAGTATCTGTATACTCCTTTACCTGTACATAGACCACAAATGAGCAGTGTACAATGGTGTTATGTAGGTTCTAAACAGGGAACATTTAACTGAATCTGAGCACATAGAAAACGTCCTTAATAACATACTGGCCTGAGAATATATTTGACAGCGCTGTTGATACATATCGTTGTCATCTGTGCAATCATCAGAAATGACATGGCAGATATTTTATTTCCTCACAAACACCAAGGGGACTGCCAGATAAATAAAAGGTAGGGAAGGTTAATTTCCTGTCCTGATTACTTCTGACTATCATTATGTGGCTTTTCTTTGCATTATATTTTATATCATGATCTAAGCCATACTGAGAGCACACCCATAGCATCTGTTGCAACAGGCTGAGTGGAACCAGATAATCTGCGTACATCAGATGATTGACAATAGATTCACCAACAAGACAGCCTGTATTTGTCTTATTCAGCTGGCTTGATAAGTCGTCCATATCCATATTAAACAAAAAGGGAAATCAAATTCCTCCTTGTCGAACTCCGTTACCAACATGGAAAGCAGCTGATACAACATTGTCCCATTTAACATGAAAAGTTTGATTTGCATACCAGAACACCAAAATCCTCACAAGAGGTTTAGGGAAACCTCTCGCTATTAGCTTCATAAACAGTTTTTCATGACAAATTCGATCGAAAGCTTTGTAAGCATCAATAAAGCATAAAAATACAGATGAATTAAGACTTGTGTACCTGAGACAATCTCCTTCAGAGCATAGATACAGAGATCAGTACCATGTTTTCTTTTAAAACCAAACTGATTTTCTGCAGTCAGAATATACATTTCCAATTTCAATCAAATAATTCTCTCAAACACTTTAGACAAGATACTGGCCAATGCAATGGGTCGATAGTTGTGTAGCCCGGGTGGTAAACATTTCTGTTGAAACAATCCTATTACATAAATATAAAAGTTTGAATACATAATACTTAAGTTCATAGTTTAATAAATAGACTTTAAGGTTTGAGAGTATGATTTTGATTTGATGAGAAATGCATATTGTTCATGTTTTACTGAATACAGCATTTGGAAATGTATATCTGTTGTTTAAAAAACGCATGTTAAAATGTACCGGTTACAAATATGAAGAGAGTAAGATGAATGTTTTGTGAATCTATGTTGTTGCTTTAATTTTGATTATGATGTTAAGCCAATCCGGTTTGAGGTCAAAGGGCAGGGTAACACGGGAAGTTGGGGTAGATGAGGTTGGAGTAGAAAAAGACAGAGCGAGCGGAGGAGTTGGAGGGAGAAGAAAATTGTAGCGTACGGTAAAATACCAAGAGTGAAGATTTTATATTATCATTAGTGGTGTTATGTTTATATTGTTGGGTGAATATCTCAACCAACAACAATAACCCAGAAAGAGGAGTTTGGCTGTTGGCGGTTTTGGATAAAGCACGGGCTTTGCCGCCAGACTAGCGACAGCGAGTGCCAGGTTGGAGCCGGTGGAGGTCGGGATTGTCGTCGTCCTTAGTCTTCTTCCTGAGTTGGTTCGTCTCGTAAATCCACGAGAGTATTTGGTCGGTCTCTCCTTCACCTGCTGCCGCCCTTCTGCCGCAGTGCGTGTGCTACCGCACTGCTGATCCGAGGTACCAGCTCCTTGTTATTTTGTGCCATCCTGGCGAAACAGCCATTTTGTTTACGGCTACAACGCACACGAGCTACACTCAGGCCTGCACCGTAGAACTGTACTGAATTAAGGTATTCGTGTAGTTAGCATTGCCGGCTAGTTTGTATTGTGTGTCCATGTGCATTACGATGTCATGTAAATGTTGAACCAATAACTGAAGAACTGATTTTTTGTCTGAAGTAAATCTTTCCTGTTTTTGTTTAACAGTTGGTTGTATTGTTTTTTTCATATGTTAAATTGGTTTAAGTTAGTAACAATTACTAACGAACTCAGGTTAGCCACCTCTCATTACAAATCCACCAAACTAGAGAGGCGCTACAGTTGTCTATGCTGTTCAGTTTACCAGCCTTATCTTTAACAACAGGCACTAACAGTACTGACATAATAGAGTTCGGTAGAACACCATGAACCATAATTCCAGTGAGACACATGGCTAGAAATGGACTGAGTCTATAACTGGCATTTTTTAGATGCTCTGCAGAAATGGAATCCATACCACAAGCTTTGTTGTTGTCTAGCATGTGGATGGCATCATAAATATCTACTGATCTAACTATCAAGTCTGCAGAGATACCTTTATATTGATTATCAATTCTCACTGTGTTACTTTGAACACAATTAAATAGTTTACTGTAGTGCTCATGCCATAGATCAGCAATCTTCTCTGGACAACTAACCCCTTTGATATCAGAAGGGAGGGGAGTTCTGTTATTATTTATGATCTTGACCTCCTTCCAGAAGTCAGTAAGATTGTTATTCTGCATCTTTCTGGCCAGCGAGTCTACTCTCATTGTGTTTTCATTTCTCTTAATGAAACGAGTGCATATTTAAATCTAGCATTTGTGAGGTTTTTGTTATCAAGCAGCACTCCCTGTCTGGGTCTGCCTGCCTCTGACCAGACTCTAAAGGCTTCTCTAGCAGCAGCATGTTGCTCAGACACAAACTCATTCCAGACAGGCCGTGCGTTAGGGACCTTACTCTTGTGATTAATAAAAGGTTCACTGGAAGCATAAAGACATTTGACAATATCATCATACATGGCACAGAGCTTTTCAGCATGATGTTAATCCTTGCAGTTCATATCCGTGCACATTAGGGCATCCCTAGAAAATGCAACATCACTATGTAAGCTGTCAGTTAATAGAGAATATCTGTGCCGAACCTCTTTGGTCAATTTTGACCAGTCCAGTTTTCTTGGGGGGCCAGCAACAAGGGTACAATCTCAACATTTAGCAGCATAGCAACTGGTATGTGATCAGTGGTGGCCAGCCCATAACACATCTCTATACTTTCCAGTGAGTCATGAGCATCGGCTGTGGTTACAATATGGTCTAGCCAGGAAGTTGTGTGCCACGTTTCACTTATATAGGTAAAACTTGTATCAGGCAATAACGCTTGATATAATTAATTTAGTTTCATTACAGAACTGCTGCAGATGTTGTGCGAATAAACGCTTATCTGACATTTCAGCATTAAAATCACCCATGACATAGACACAACATGAACTATTGTCCTCTATGAAGGACTGAATAAAAGCTAACCTGTTCTGAAATTCATCCTCATGGTCATAGGATTCATATGGTGTGTACACATTTACAATAGTAAATTTATTTTCATTGTGATTAAACTCCAACCCAATAGCCCAGTCAACGTTAAGCCACACCACCTTTACCGTTGGGTCATATTTTATGTTCCACAGTATAGCTACACCACCAGCTATCCTCCCACAAACCATTCTCATGCTGAGATTGGTAGTGGACTCTCCAGCACCATGAAAGTTCTTGTGTAGGGAGTTCAATTTGTCCAGATCTTGCTTGGCCATCCAGGTTTCTTGAAGGCAGACAATGTCACTCTCGTCCAGCAATGTGTCCACCACCAAACGTCTTGATCTATCAGCAGCAGTATGTCCTACTCGGAGGCCACGAGCGTTGTAGGATACAACCCGCATTAATGATCTACCACGGACCCATCAGGGCAGCTGGCCGGTGTGTCTGTCTCCCTGGTCTCTACATATAGGCCTACATTCATCCCAGCATCATGACTGAGCTGAAGCTCGGTACCCTGAGAGTGGGGGGTATGCTCTGGTCGAGCTTTTCTGAAAGTATAGACCAAGGGTAATTACCACACCACAACTGTCCCACCATTACCCATAGGTGGCGCTACATTCCACGCCCTAAAGCACAAAGGCTTTCTGGAATGGATAGGCTAACCAAGCCCCCTCCCTTCACTCCTTGGGTTGAAATAAAGGCCCTTGTGGATCTTGATGGTATTATATTTCAGATTTGGTATCCCATTGGTAATTCTGCAGCATAGATTTTTCTATACAGTTCCAATTTGTCAAGAATATACATTTTTCAATGGTTCGCAATGTTTGGAGGAATCCGCCATTACTGCTTGCAGTTATATTTATTATTATTCTTGTTCCATGGAAGTCAATGGCAGCCCCTAGAACACTTCGACAACTTTTTGTGAAATTTGGCACACTCATTAAGGACAGTTGATTCTATACCTACACCAAGTTTCATGTCTCCCATTAGACCACTCCAGCGCCACCAATGGGTCAAAGTTGGACTTGTGTTTACACACGCAACTTTTGAACCGTATGACCCATTTTCAAAAATGAGGTACCATTGGATTCCCTGGTTCAAGCCGAGTTCAACGCACCCCATGGCGTCAATTTCCGGTTATATAGATTTTCCGCTACTTCCGGTTTTATCAAAAACCTTTGAAAGCCTACTCCTCCTACAATTTTTGTCATATCTTCTTCAAAGTTACCAGAGATGATCTTCAGACCAAGCGTCACAAAAGTTATCGAAAAGAATTTTGATCCTCACAACCGTTTGTCCGGTACAGCCAATCAAATTCATCAGAAAAGCCGCCAAACAGGATGTGAAGTCCTGTCTCAGCAAATCTTTGAGATATCAACACGAAACTTGGTATATCGATGGAAGACACTACAACATGTTACCGTGTGCAAAGGCAACTTCATATCTCCAAAAATGATTGATATAAAGCAAATTGAACTTATCGCTAACGCTAAAATAATGCTTTACACATCAGCCAGTCAAAAACTGATACTCTGATTCAATCACAAGTTCATATGAAGACTCTTGAGAATGTTTATAACACAAATCTGTGAAAAAGTTGACTGTAAGATCAAAGGTCGATTTTTGGTGAATATTTGAAACATGCTTGCTTGGCTAATTTCTAGCCAAATTTCCAATGAATGTCTCCCCTCCTCCTGCCCGCGCGTGCTCCACATCCTCACACACTCAGCCTTAACTTACACACGCGCGGGCTTGGCAAGACGCACACGCAACATTTCAGGAGAGTGTGGGCTGACCAAGCCCCCACTCATTCCTTGGTTTCTAGCCAAGGCCTTGTGGATCTTGTAATCTTGGATCTCTTAACAAAAGCTGATCTTTTTAGTATTGCATTTCCGATTTTGTATGCAATGGTAAAAAGTTATACAAATCCTGAAACATTGATATATATATATGTATTTATATATATATAAATCTTTATTTCAGACGCCAAGTTCCACATAAAATAACAGACATAGAGCTATAAAAAAGAGAGTAAAACGAAAACATAAAACATAGATAATACAGTGCATAAAAAGTATGAAGACTTTTGTGCCAATGTAGTCTTAAGTTCCAAGTAATCGATAGCAGCTCTTTAGAGGGTTGACCAGGGCCTCTACTATTCAGTTCTCAGACTTGTCCAGTCGACACATGAAACCATACATCAGTTGTCTCAGGAGTGCCTTACAGGTTGGTACGTGCTTAGACAGAAACAACTGACCAGCACTATGCCACCTAGGCACATTAAGTAGCAATCTAAAAGCATCATTGAAACCATACATCAGTTGTCTCAGGATTGCCTTACAGGTTGGTACGTGCTTAGACACAAACAACTGACTAGCACTATGCCACCTTGGCACATTAAGTAGCAATCTAAAAGCATCATTGTAGGCTACTTTCAGTATCTGTATACTCCTTTACCTGTACATAGACCACAAATGAGCAGTGTACAATGGTGTTATGTAGGTTCTAAACAGGGAACATTTAACTGAATCTGAGCACATAGAAAACGTCCTTAATAACATACTGGCCTGAGAATATATTTGACAGCGCTGTTGATACATATCGTTGTCATCTGTCCAATCATCAGAAATGACATGGCAGATATTTTATTTCCTCACAAACACCAAGGGGACTGCCAGATAAATAAAAGGTAGGGAAGGTTAATTTCCTGTCCTGATTACTTCTGACTATCATTATGTGGCTTTTCTTTGCATTATATTTTATATCATGATCTAAGCCATACTGAGAGCACACCCATAGCATCTGTTGCAACAGGCTGAGTGGAACCAGATAATCTGCGTACATCAGATGATTGACAATAGATTCACCAACAAGACAGCCTGTATTTGTCTTATTCAGCTGGCTTGATAAGTCGTCCATATCCATATTAAACAAAAAGGGAAATCAAATTCCTCCTTGTCGAACTCCGTTACCAACATGGAAAGCAGCTGATACAACATTGTCCCATTTAACATGAAAAGTTTGATTTGCATACCAGAACACCAAAATCCTCACAAGAGGTTTAGGGAAACCTCTCGCTATTAGCTTCATAAACAGTTTTTCATGACAAATTCGATCGAAAGCTTTGTAAGCATCAATAAAGCATAAAAATACAGATGAATTAAGACTTGTGTACCTGAGACAATCTCCTTCAGAGCATAGATACAGAGATCAGTACCATGTTTTCTTTTAAAACCAAACTGATTTTCTGCAGTCAGAATATACATTTCCAATTTCAATCAAATAATTCTCTCAAACACTTTAGACAAGATACTGGCCAATGCAATGGGTCGATAGTTGTGTAGCCCGGGTGGTAAACATTTCTGTTGAAACAATCCTATTACATAAATATAAAAGTTTGAATACATAATACTTAAGTTCATAGTTTAATAAATAGACTTTAAGGTTTGAGAGTATGATTTTGATTTGATGAGAAATGCATATTGTTCATGTTTTACTGAATACAGCATTTGGAAATGTATATCTGTTGTTTAAAAAACGCATGTTAAAATGTACCGGTTACAAATATGAAGAGAGTAAGATGAATGTTTTGTGAATCTATGTTGTTGCTTTAATTTTGATTATGATGTTAAGCCAATCCGGTTTGAGGTCAAAGGGCAGGGTAACACGGGAAGTTGGGGTAGATGAGGTTGGAGTAGAAAAAGACAGAGCGAGCGGAGGAGTTGGAGGGAGAAGAAAATTGTAGCGTACGGTAAAATACCAAGAGTGAAGATTTTATATTATCATTAGTGGTGTTATGTTTATATTGTTGGGTGAATATCTCAACCAACAACAATAACCCAGAAAGAGGAGTTTGGCTGTTGGCGGTTTTGGATTAAGCACGGGCTTTGCCGCCAGACTAGCGACAGCGAGTGCCAGGTTGGAGCCGGTGGAGGTCGGGATTGTCGTCGTCCTCAGTCTTCTTCCTGAGTTGGTTCGTCTCGTAAATCCACGAGAGTATTTGGTCGGTCTCTCCTTCACCTGCTGCCGCCCTTCTGCCGCAGTGCGTGTGCTACCGCACTGCTGATCCGAGGTACCAGCTCCTTGTTATTTTGTGCCATCCTGGCGAAACAGCCATTTTGTTTACGGCTACAACGCACACGAGCTACACTCAGGCCTGCACCGTAGAACTGTACTGAATTAAGGTATTCGTGTAGTTAGCATTGCCGGCTAGTTTGTATTGTGTGTCCATGTGCATTACGATGTCATGTAAATGTTGAACCAATAACTGAAGAACTGATTTTTTGTCTGAAGTAAATCTTTCCTGTTTTTGTTTAACAGTTGGTTGTATTGTTTTTTTCATATGTTAAATTGGTTTAAGTTAGTAACAATTACTAACGAACTCAGGTTAGCCACCTCTCATTACAAATCCACCAAACTAGAGAGGCGCTACAGTTGTCTATGCTGTTCAGTTTACCAGCCTTATCTTTAACAACAGGCACTAACAGTACTGACATAATAGAGTTCGGTAGAACACCATGAACCATAATTCCAGTGAGACACATGGCTAGAAATGGACTGAGTCTATAACTGGCATTTTTTAGATGCTCTGCAGAAATGGAATCCATACCACAAGCTTTGTTGTTGTCTAGCATGTGGATGGCATCATAAATATCTACTGATCTAACTATCAAGTCTGCAGAGATACCTTTATATTGATTATCAATTCTCACTGTGTTACTTTGAACACAATTAAATAGTTTACTGTAGTGCTCATGCCATAGATCAGCAATCTTCTCTGGACAACTAACCCCTTTGATATCAGAAGGGAGGGGAGTTCTGTTATTATTTATGATCTTGACCTCCTTCCAGAAGTCAGTAAGATTGTTATTCTGCATCTTTCTGGCCAGCGAGTCTACTCTCATTGTGTTTTCATTTCTCTTAATGAAACGAGTGCATATTTAAATCTAGCATTTGTGAGGTTTTTGTTATCAAGCAGCACTCCCTGTCTGGGTCTGCCTGCCTCTGACCAGACTCTAAAGGCTTCTCTAGCAGCAGCATGTTGCTCAGACACAAACTCATTCCAGACAGGCCGTGCGTTAGGGACCTTACTCTTGTGATTAATAAAAGGTTCACTGGAAGCATAAAGACATTTGACAATATCATCATACATGGCACAGAGCTTTTCAGCATGATGTTTATCCTTGCAGTTCATATCCGTGCACATTAGGGCATCCCTAGAAAATGCAACATCACTATGTAAGCTGTCAGTTAATAGAGAATATCTGTGCCGAACCTCTTTGGTCAATTTTGACCAGTCCAGTTTTCTTGGGGGGCCAGCAACAAGGGTACAATCTCAACATTTAGCAGCATAGCAACTGGTATGTGATCAGTGGTGGCCAGCCCATAACACATCTCTATACTTTCCAGTGAGTCATGAGCATCGGCTGTGGTTACAATATGGTCTAGCCAGGAAGTTGTGTGCCACGTTTCACTTATATAGGTAAAACTTGTATCAGGCAATAACGCTTGATATAATTAATTTAGTTTCATTACAGAACTGCTGCAGATGTTGTGCGAATAAACGCTTATCTGACATTTCAGCATTAAAATCACCCATGACATAGACACAACATGAACTATTGTCCTCTATGAAGGACTGAATAAAAGCTAACCTGTTCTGAAATTCATCCTCATGGTCATAGGATTCATATGGTGTGTACACATTTACAATAGTAAATTTATTTTCATTGTGATTAAACTCCAACCCAATAGCCCAGTCAACGTTAAGCCACACCACCTTTACCGTTGGGTCATATTTTATGTTCCACAGTATAGCTACACCACCAGCTATCCTCCCACAAACCATTCTCATGCTGAGATTGGTAGTGGACTCTCCAGCACTATGAAACATCTTGTGTAGGGAGTTCAATTTGTCCAGATCTTGCTTGGCCATCCAGGTTTCTTGAAGGCAGACAATGTCACTCTCGTCCAGCAATGTGTCCACCACCAAACGTCTTGATCTATCAGCAGCAGTATGTCCTACTCGGAGGCCACGAGCGTTGTAGGATACAACCCGCATTAATGATCTACCACGGACCCATCAGGGCAGCTGGCCGGTGTGTCTGTCTCCCTGGTCTCTACATATAGGCCTACATTCATCCCAGCATCATGACTGAGCTGAAGCTCGGTACCCTGAGAGTGGGGGGTATGCTCTGGTCGAGCTTTTTTGAAAGTATAGACCAAGGGTAATTACCACACCACAACTGTCCCACCATTACCCATAGGTGGCGCTACATTCCACGCCCTAAAGCACAAAGGCTTTCTGGAATGGATAGGCTAACCAAGCCCCCTCCCTTCACTCCTTGGGTTGAAATAAAGGCCCTTGTGGATCTTGATGGTATTATATTTCAGATTTGGTATCCCATTGGTAATTCTGCAGCATAGATTTTTCTATACAGTTCCAATTTGTCAAGAATATACATTTTTCAATGGTTCGCAATGTTTGGAGGAATCCGCCATTACTGCTTGCAGTTATATTTATTATTATTCTTGTTCCATGGAAGTCAATGGCAGCCCCTAGAACACTTCGACAACTTTTTGTGAAATTTGGCACACTCATTAAGGACAGTTGATTCTATACCTACACCAAGTTTCATGTCTCCCATTAGACCACTCCAGCGCCACCAATGGGTCAAAGTTGGACTTGTGTTTACACACGCAACTTTTGAACCGTATGACCCATTTTCAAAAATGAGGTACCATTGGATTCCCTGGTTCAAGCCGAGTTCAACGCACCCCATGGCGTCAATTTCCGGTTATATAGATTTTCCGCTACTTCCGGTTTTATCAAAAACCTTTGAAAGCCTACTCCTCCTACAATTTTTGTCATATCTTCTTCAAAGTTACCAGAGATGATCTTCAGACCAAGCGTCACAAAAGTTATCGAAAAGAATTTTGATCCTCACAACCGTTTGTCCGGTACAGCCAATCAAATTCATCAGAAAAGCCGCCAAACAGGATGTGAAGTCATGTCTCAGCAAATCTTTGAGATATCAACACGAAACTTGGTATATCGATGGAAGACACTACAACATGTTACCGTGTGCAAAGGCAACTTCATATCTCCAAAAATGATTGATATAAAGCAAATTGAACTTATCGCTAACGCTAAAATAATGCTTTACACATCAGCCAGTCAAAAACTGATACTCTGATTCAATCACAAGTTCATATGAAGACTCTTGAGAATGTTTATAACACAAATCTGTGAAAAAGTTGACTGTAAGATCAAAGGTCGATTTTTGGTGAATATTTGAAACATGCTTGCTTGGCTAATTTCTAGCCAAATTTCCAATGAATGTCTCCCCTCCTCCTGCCCGCGCGTGCTCCACATCCTCACACACTCAGCCTTAACTTACACACGCGCGGGCTTGGCAAGACGCACACGCAACATTTTAGGAGAGTGTGGGCTGACCAAGCCCCCACTCATTCCTTGGTTTCTAGCCAAGGCCTTGTGGATCTTGTAATCTTGGATCTCTTAACAAAAGCTGATCTTTTTAGTATTGCATTTCCGATTTTGTATGCAATGGTAAAAAGTTATACAAATCCTGAAACATTGATATATATATATATGTATTTATATATATATAAATCTTTATTTCAGACGCCAAGTTCCACATAAAATAACAGACATAGAGCTATAAAAAAGAGAGTAAAACGAAAACATAAAACATAGATAATACAGTGCATAAAAAGTATGAAGACTTTTGTGCCAATGTAGTCTTAAGTTCCAAGTAATCGATAGCAGCTCTTTAGAGGGTTGACCAGGGCCTCTACTATTCAGTTCTCAGACTTGTCCAGTCGACACATGAAACCATACATCAGTTGTCTCAGGAGTGCCTTACAGGTTGGTACGTGCTTAGACAGAAACAACTGACCAGCACTATGCCACCTAGGCACATTAAGTAGCAATCTAAAAGCATCATTGAAACCATACATCAGTTGTCTCAGGATTGCCTTACAGGTTGGTACGTGCTTAGACACAAACAACTGACTAGCACTATGCCACCTTGGCACATTAAGTAGCAATCTAAAAGCATCATTGTAGGCTACTTTCAGTATCTGTATACTCCTTTACCTGTACATAGACCACAAATGAGCAGTGTACAATGGTGTTATGTAGGTTCTAAACAGGGAACATTTAACTGAATCTGAGCACATAGAAAACGTCCTTAATAACATACTGGCCTGAGAATATATTTGACAGCGCTGTTGATACATATCGTTGTCATCTGTCCAATCATCACAAATGACATGTCCCAGATATTTTATTTCCTCACAAACACCAAGGGGACTGCCAGATAAATAAAAGGTAGGGAAGGTTAATTTCCTGTCCTGATTACTTCTGACTATCATTATGTGGCTTTTCTTTGCATTATATTTTATATCATGATCTAAGCCATACTGAGAGCACACCCATAGCATCTGTTGCAACAGGCTGAGTGGAACCAGATTATCTGCGTACATCAGATGATTGACAATAGATTCACCAACAAGACAGCCTGTATTTGTCTTATTCAGCTGGCTTGATAAGTCGTCTATATCCATATTAAACAAAAAGGGAAATCAAATTCCTCCTTGTCGAACTCCGTTACCAACATGGAAAGGAGCTGATACAACATTGTCCCATTTGAAATGAAAAGTTTGATTGGCATACCAGAACACCAAAATCCTCACAAGAGGTTTAGGGAAACCTCTCGCTATTAGCTTCATAAACAGTTTTTCATGACAAATTCGATCCAAAGCTTTGTAAGCATCAATAAAGCATAAAAATACAGATGAATTAAGACTTGTGTACCTGAGACAATCTCCTTCAGAGCATAGATACAGAGATCAGTACCATGTTTTCTTTTAAAACCAAACTGATTTTCTGCAGTCAGAATATACATTTGCAATTTCAATCAAATAATTCTCTCAAACACTTTAGACAAGATACTGGCCAATGCAATGGGTCGATAGTTGTCTATGCTGTTCAGTTTACCAGCCTTATCTTTAACAACAGGCACTAACAATACTGACATAATAGAGTTCGGTAGAACACCATGAACCATAATTCCAGTGAGACACATGGCTAGAAATGGACTGAGTCTATAACTGGCATTTTTTAGATGCTCTGCAGAAATGCAATCCTTACCACAAGCTTTGTTGTTGTCTAGCATGTGGATGGCATCATAAATATCTACTGATCTAACTATCAAGTCTGCAGAGATACCTTTATATTCATTATCAATTCTCACTGTGTTACTTTTAACACAATTAAATAGTTTACTGTAGTGCTCGTGCCATAGATCAGCAATCTTCTCTGGACAACTAACCCCTTTGATATCAGAAGGGAGGGGAGTTCTGTTATTATTTATGATCTTGACCTCCTTCCAGAAGTCAGTAAGATTGTTATTCTGCATCTTTCTGGCCAGCGAGTCTGCTCTCATTGTGTTTTCATTTCTCTAAATGAAACGAGTGCATATTTAAATCTAGCATTTGTGAGGTTTTTGTTATCAAGCAGCACTCCCTGTCTGGGTCTGCCTGCCTCTGACCAGACTCTAAAGGCTTCTCTAGCAGCAGCATGTTGCTCAGACACAAACTCATTCCAGACAGGCCGTGCGTTAGGGACCTTACTCTTGTGATTAATAAAAGGTTCACTGGAAGCATAAAGACATTTGACAATATCATCATACATGGCACAGAGCTTTTCAGCATGATGTTTATCCTTGCAGTTCATATCCGTGCACATTAGGGCATCCCTAGAAAATGCAACATCACTATGTAAGCTGTCAGTTAATAAAGAATATCTGTGCATAACCTCTTTGGTCAATTTTGACCAGTCCAGTTTTCTTGGGGGGCCAGCAACAAGGGTACACTCTCAACATTTAGCAGCATAGCAACTGGTATGTGATCAGTGGTGGCCAGCCCATAAAACATCTCTATACTTTCCAGTGAGTCATGAGCATCGGCTCTGGTTACAATATGGTCTAGCCAGGAAGTTGTGTGCCACGTTTCACTTATATAGGTAAAACTTGTATCAGGCAATAACGCTTGATATAATTAATTTAGTTTCATTACAGAACTGCTGCAGATGTTGTGCGAATAAACGCTTATCTGACATGTCAGCATTAAAATCACCCATGACATAGACACTACATGAACTATTGTCCTCTATGAAGGACTGAATAAAAGCTAACCTGTTCTGAAATTCATCCTCATGGTCATAGGATTCATATGGTGTGTACACATTTACAATAGTACATTTATTTTCATTGTGATTAAACTCCAACCCAATAGCCCAGTCAACGTTAAGCCACACCACCTTTACCGTTGGGTCATATTTTATGTTCCACAGTATAGCTACACCACCAGCTATCCTCCCACAAACCATTCTCATGCTGAGATCGGTAGTGGACTCTCCAGCACCATGAAATATCTTGTGTAGGGAGTTCAATTTGTCCAGATCTTGCTTGGCCATCCAGGTTTCTTGAAGAGAGACAATGTCACTCTCGCCCAGCAATGTGTCCACCACCAAACGTCTTGATCTATCAGCAGCAGTATGTCCTACTCGGAGGCCACGAGCGTTGTAGGATACAACCCGCATTAATGATCTACCACGGACCCATGAGGGCAGCTGGCCGGTGTGTCTGTCTTCCTGGTCTCTACATATAGGCCTACATTCATCCCAGCATCATGACTGAGCTGAAGCTCGGTACCCTGAGAGCGGGGGGTATGCTCTGGTCGAGCTTTTTTGAAAGTATAGACCAAGGGTAATTACCACACCACAACTGTCCCACCATTACCCATAGGTGGCGCTACATTCCACGCCCTAAAGCACAAAGGCTTTCTGGAATGGATAGGCTAACCAAGCCCCCTCCCTTCACTCCTTGGGTTGAAATAAAGGCCCTTGTGGATCTTGATGGTATTATATTTCAGATTTGGTATCCCATTGGTAATTCTGCAGCATAGATTTTTCTATACAGTTCCAATTTGTCAAGAATATACATTTTTCAATGGTTCGCAATGTTTGGAGGAATCCGCCATTACTGCTTGCAGTTATATTTATTAGGATTCCTCCGTCAGGAGGAAACCTATTGTTATTGTTAGTTTTATTATTATTAGGATTCCTCCGTCAGGAGGAAACCTATTGTTATTGTTAGTTTTATTATTATTATTATTCTTGTTCCATGGAAGTCAATGGCAGCCCCTAGAACACTTCGACAACTTTTTGTGAAATTTGGCACACTCATTAAGGACAGTTGATTCTATACCTACACCAAGTTTCATGTCTCCCATTAGACCACTCCAGCGCCACCAATGGGTCAAAGTTGGACTTGTGTTTACACACGCAACTTTTGAACCGTATGACCCATTTTCAAAAATGAGGTACCATTGGATTCCCTGGTTCAAGCCGAGTTCAACGCACCCCATGGCGTCAATTTCCGGTTATATAGATTTTCCGCTACTTCCGGTTTTATCAAAAACCTTTGAAAGCCTACTCCTCCTACAATTTTTGTCATATCTTCTTCAAAGTTACCAGAGATGATCTTCAGACCAAGCGTCACAAAAGTTATCGAAAAGAATTTTGATCCTCACAACCGTTTGTCCGGTACAGCCAATCAAATTCATCAGAAAAGCCGCCAAACAGGATGTGAAGTCCTGTCTCAGCAAATCTTTGAGATATCAACACGAAACTTGGTATATCGATGGAAGACACTACAACATGTTACCGTGTGCAAAGGCAACTTCATATCTCCAAAAATGATTGATATAAAGCAAATTGAACTTATCGCTAACGCTAAAATAATGCTTTACACATCAGCCAGTCAAAAACTGATACTCTGATTCAATCACAAGTTCATATGAAGACTCTTGAGAATGTTTATAACACCAATCTGTGAAAAAGTTGACTGTAAGATCAAAGGTCGATTTTTGGTGAATATTTGAAACATGCTTGCTTGGCTAATTTCTAGCCAAATTTCCAATGAATGTCTCCCCTCCTCCTGCCCGCGCGTGCTCCACATCCTCACACACTCAGCCTTAACTTACACACGCGCGGGCTTGGCAAGACGCACACGCAACATTTCAGGAGAGTGTGGGCTGACCAAGCCCCCACTCATTCCTTGGTTTCTAGCCAAGGCCTTGTGGATCTTGTAATCTTGGATCTCTTAACAAAAGCTGATCTTTTTAGTATTGCATTTCCGATTTTGTATGCAATGGTAAAAAGTTATACAAATCCTGAAACATTGATATATATATATGTATTTATATATATATAAATCTTTATTTCAGACGCCCATTTCCACATAAAATAACAGACATAGAGCTATAAAAAAGAGAGTAAAACGAAAACATAAAACATAGATAATACAGTGCATAAAAAGTATGAAGACTTTTGTGCCAATGTAGTCTTAAGTTCCAAGTAATCGATAGCAGCTCTTTAGAGGGTTGACCAGGGCCTCTACTATTCAGTTCTCAGACTTGTCCAGTCGACACATGAAACCATACATCAGTTGTCTCAGGAGTGCCTTACAGGTTGGTACGTGCTTAGACAGAAACAACTGACCAGCACTATGCCACCTAGGCACATTAAGTAGCAATCTAAAAGCATCATTGAAACCATACATCAGTTGTCTCAGGATTGCCTTACAGGTTGGTACGTGCTTAGACACAAACAACTGACTAGCACTATGCCACCTTGGCACATTAAGTAGCAATCTAAAAGCATCATTGTAGGCTACTTTCAGTATCTGTATACTCCTTTACCTGTACATAGACCACAAATGAGCAGTGTACAATGGTGTTATGTAGGTTCTAAACAGGGAACATTTAACTGAATCTGAGCACATAGAAAACGTCCTTAATAACATACTGGCCTGAGAATATATTTGACAGCGCTGTTGATACATATCGTTGTCATCTGTCCAATCATCAGAAATGACATGGCAGATATTTTATTTCCTCACAAACACCAAGGGGACTGCCAGATAAATAAAAGGTAGGGAAGGTTAATTTCCTGTCCTGATTACTTCTGACTATCATTATGTGGCTTTTCTTTGCATTATATTTTATATCATGATCTAAGCCATACTGAGAGCACACCCATAGCATCTGTTGCAACAGGCTGAGTGGAACCAGATAATCTGCGTACATCAGATGATTGACAATAGATTCACCAACAAGACAGCCTGTATTTGTCTTATTCAGCTGGCTTGATAAGTCGTCCATATCCATATTAAACAAAAAGGGAAATCAAATTCCTCCTTGTCGAACTCCGTTACCAACATGGAAAGCAGCTGATACAACATTGTCCCATTTAACATGAAAAGTTTGATTTGCATACCAGAACACCAAAATCCTCACAAGAGGTTTAGGGAAACCTCTCGCTATTAGCTTCATAAACAGTTTTTCATGACAAATTCGATCGAAAGCTTTGTAAGCATCAATAAAGCATAAAAATACAGATGAATTAAGACTTGTGTACCTGAGACAATCTCCTTCAGAGCATAGATACAGAGATCAGTACCATGTTTTCTTTTAAAACCAAACTGATTTTCTGCAGTCAGAATATACATTTCCAATTTCAATCAAATAATTCTCTCAAACACTTTAGACAAGATACTGGCCAATGCAATGGGTCGATAGTTGTGTAGCCCGGGTGGTAAACATTTCTGTTGAAACAATCCTATTACATAAATATAAAAGTTTGAATACATAATACTTAAGTTCATAGTTTAATAAATAGACTTTAAGGTTTGAGAGTATGATTTTGATTTGATGAGAAATGCATATTGTTCATGTTTTACTGAATACAGCATTTGGAAATGTATATCTGTTGTTTAAAAAACGCATGTTAAAATGTACCGGTTACAAATATGAAGAGAGTAAGATGAATGTTTTGTGAATCTATGTTGTTGCTTTAATTTTGATTATGATGTTAAGCCAATCCGGTTTGAGGTCAAAGGGCAGGGTAACACGGGAAGTTGGGGTAGATGAGGTTGGAGTAGAAAAAGACAGAGCGAGCGGAGGAGTTGGAGGGAGAAGAAAATTGTAGCGTACGGTAAAATACCAAGAGTGAAGATTTTATATTATCATTAGTGGTGTTATGTTTATATTGTTGGGTGAATATCTCAACCAACAACAATAACCCAGAAAGAGGAGTTTGGCTGTTGGCGGTTTTGGATTAAGCACGGGCTTTGCCGCCAGACTAGCGACAGCGAGTGCCAGGTTGGAGCCGGTGGAGGTCGGGATTGTCGTCGTCCTCAGTCTTCTTCCTGAGTTGGTTCGTCTCGTAAATCCACGAGAGTATTTGGTCGGTCTCTCCTTCACCTGCTGCCGCCCTTCTGCCGCAGTGCGTGTGCTACCGCACTGCTGATCCGAGGTACCAGCTCCTTGTTATTTTGTGCCATCCTGGCGAAACAGCCATTTTGTTTACGGCTACAACGCACACGAGCTACACTCAGGCCTGCACCGTAGAACTGTACTGAATTAAGGTATTCGTGTAGTTAGCATTGCCGGCTAGTTTGTATTGTGTGTCCATGTGCATTACGATGTCATGTAAATGTTGAACCAATAACTGAAGAACTGATTTTTTGTCTGAAGTAAATCTTTCCTGTTTTTGTTTAACAGTTGGTTGTATTGTTTTTTTCATATGTTAAATTGGTTTAAGTTAGTAACAATTACTAACGAACTCAGGTTAGCCACCTCTCATTACAAATCCACCAAACTAGAGAGGCGCTACAGTTGTCTATGCTGTTCAGTTTACCAGCCTTATCTTTAACAACAGGCACTAACAGTACTGACATAATAGAGTTCGGTAGAACACCATGAACCATAATTCCAGTGAGACACATGGCTAGAAATGGACTGAGTCTATAACTGGCATTTTTTAGATGCTCTGCAGAAATGGAATCCATACCACAAGCTTTGTTGTTGTCTAGCATGTGGATGGCATCATAAATATCTACTGATCTAACTATCAAGTCTGCAGAGATACCTTTATATTGATTATCAATTCTCACTGTGTTACTTTGAACACAATTAAATAGTTTACTGTAGTGCTCATGCCATAGATCAGCAATCTTCTCTGGACAACTAACCCCTTTGATATCAGAAGGGAGGGGAGTTCTGTTATTATTTATGATCTTGACCTCCTTCCAGAAGTCAGTAAGATTGTTATTCTGCATCTTTCTGGCCAGCGAGTCTACTCTCATTGTGTTTTCATTTCTCTTAATGAAACGAGTGCATATTTAAATCTAGCATTTGTGAGGTTTTTGTTATCAAGCAGCACTCCCTGTCTGGGTCTGCCTGCCTCTGACCAGACTCTAAAGGCTTCTCTAGCAGCAGCATGTTGCTCAGACACAAACTCATTCCAGACAGGCCGTGCGTTAGGGACCTTACTCTTGTGATTAATAAAAGGTTCACTGGAAGCATAAAGACATTTGACAATATCATCATACATGGCACAGAGCTTTTCAGCATGATGTTTATCCTTGCAGTTCATATCCGTGCACATTAGGGCATCCCTAGAAAATGCAACATCACTATGTAAGCTGTCAGTTAATAGAGAATATCTGTGCCGAACCTCTTTGGTCAATTTTGACCAGTCCAGTTTTCTTGGGGGGCCAGCAACAAGGGTACAATCTCAACATTTAGCAGCATAGCAACTGGTATGTGATCAGTGGTGGCCAGCCCATAACACATCTCTATACTTTCCAGTGAGTCATGAGCATCGGCTGTGGTTACAATATGGTCTAGCCAGGAAGTTGTGTGCCACGTTTCACTTATATAGGTAAAACTTGTATCAGGCAATAACGCTTGATATAATTAATTTAGTTTCATTACAGAACTGCTGCAGATGTTGTGCGAATAAACGCTTATCTGACATTTCAGCATTAAAATCACCCATGACATAGACACAACATGAACTATTGTCCTCTATGAAGGACTGAATAAAAGCTAACCTGTTCTGAAATTCATCCTCATGGTCATAGGATTCATATGGTGTGTACACATTTACAATAGTAAATTTATTTTCATTGTGATTAAACTCCAACCCAATAGCCCAGTCAACGTTAAGCCACACCACCTTTACCGTTGGGTCATATTTTATGTTCCACAGTATAGCTACACCACCAGCTATCCTCCCACAAACCATTCTCATGCTGAGATTGGTAGTGGACTCTCCAGCACTATGAAACATCTTGTGTAGGGAGTTCAATTTGTCCAGATCTTGCTTGGCCATCCAGGTTTCTTGAAGGCAGACAATGTCACTCTCGTCCAGCAATGTGTCCACCACCAAACGTCTTGATCTATCAGCAGCAGTATGTCCTACTCGGAGGCCACGAGCGTTGTAGGATACAACCCGCATTAATGATCTACCACGGACCCATCAGGGCAGCTGGCCGGTGTGTCTGTCTCCCTGGTCTCTACATATAGGCCTACATTCATCCCAGCATCATGACTGAGCTGAAGCTCGGTACCCTGAGAGTGGGGGGTATGCTCTGGTCGAGCTTTTTTGAAAGTATAGACCAAGGGTAATTACCACACCACAACTGTCCCACCATTACCCATAGGTGGCGCTACATTCCACGCCCTAAAGCACAAAGGCTTTCTGGAATGGATAGGCTAACCAAGCCCCCTCCCTTCACTCCTTGGGTTGAAATAAAGGCCCTTGTGGATCTTGATGGTATTATATTTCAGATTTGGTATCCCATTGGTAATTCTGCAGCATAGATTTTTCTATACAGTTCCAATTTGTCAAGAATATACATTTTTCAATGGTTCGCAATGTTTGGAGGAATCCGCCATTACTGCTTGCAGTTATATTTATTATTATTATTCTTGTTCCATGGAAGTCAATGGCAGCCCCTAGAACACTTCGACAACTTTTTGTGAAATTTGGCACACTCATTAAGGACAGTTGATTCTATACCTACACCAAGTTTCATGTCTCCCATTAGACCACTCCAGCGCCACCAACGGGTCAAAGTTGGACTTGTGTTTACACACGCAACTTTTGAACCGTATGACCCATTTTCAAAAATGAGGTACCATTGGATTCCCTGGTTCAAGCCGAGTTCAACGCACCCCATGGCGTCAATTTCCGGTTATATAGATTTTCCGCTACTTCCGGTTTTATCAAAAACCTTTGAAAGCCTACTCCTCCTACAATTTTTGTCATATCTTCTTCAAAGTTACCAGAGATGATCTTCAGACCAAGCGTCACAAAAGTTATCGAAAAGAATTTTGATCCTCACAACCGTTTGTCCGGTACAGCCAATCAAATTCATCAGAAAAGCCGCCAAACAGGATGTGAAGTCCTGTCTCAGCAAATCTTTGAGATATCAACACGAAACTTGGTATATCGATGGAAGACACTACAACATGTTACCGTGTGCAAAGGCAACTTCATATCTCCAAAAATGATTGATATAAAGCAAATTGAACTTATCGCTAACGCTAAAATAATGCTTTACACATCAGCCAGTCAAAAACTGATACTCTGATTCAATCACAAGTTCATATGAAGACTCTTGAGAATGTTTATAACACAAATCTGTGAAAAAGTTGACTGTAAGATCAAAGGTCGATTTTTGGTGAATATTTGAAACATGCTTGCTTGGCTAATTTCTAGCCAAATTTCCAATGAATGTCTCCCCTCCTCCTGCCCGCGCGTGCTCCACATCCTCACACACTCAGCCTTAACTTACACACGCGCGGGCTTGGCAAGACGCACACGCAACATTTCAGGAGAGTGTGGGCTGACCAAGCCCCCACTCATTCCTTGGTTTCTAGCCAAGGCCTTGTGGATCTTGTAATCTTGGATCTCTTAACAAAAGCTGATCTTTTTAGTATTGCATTTCCGATTTTGTATGCAATGGTAAAAAGTTATACAAATCCTGAAACATTGATATATATATATGTATTTATATATATAAAAATCTTTATTTCAGACGCCAAGTTCCACATAAAATAACAGACATAGAGCTATAAAAAAGAGAGTAAAACGAAAACATAAAACATAGATAATACAGTGCATAAAAAGTATGAAGACTTTTGTGCCAATGTAGTCTTAAGTTCCAAGTAATCGATAGCAGCTCTTTAGAGGGTTGACCAGGGCCTCTACTATTCAGTTCTCAGACTTGTCCAGTCGACACATGAAACCATACATCAGTTGTCTCAGGAGTGCCTTACAGGTTGGTACGTGCTTAGACAGAAACAACTGACCAGCACTATGCCACCTAGGCACATTAAGTAGCAATCTAAAAGCATCATTGAAATCATACATCAGTTGTCTCAGGATTGCCTTACAGGTTGGTACGTGCTTAGACACAAACAACTGACTAGCAGTATGCCACCTTGGCACATTAAGTAGCAATCTAAAAGCATCATTGTAGGCTACTTTCAGTATCTGTATACTCCTTTACCTGTACATAGACCACAAATGAGCAGTGTACAATGGTGTTATGTAGGTTCTAAACAGGGAACATTTAACTGAATCTGAGCACATAGAAAACGTCCTTAATAACATACTGGCCTGAGAATATATTTGACAGCGCTGTTGATACATATCGTTGTCATCTGTCCAATCATCAGAAATGACATGGCAGATCTTTTATTTCCTCACAAACACCAAGGGGACTGCCAGATAAATAAAAGGTAGGGAAGGTTAATTTCCTGTCCTGATTACTTCTGACTATCATTATGTGGCTTTTCTTTGCATTATATTTTATATCATGATCTAAGCCATACTGAGAGCACACCCATAGCATCTGTTGCAACAGGCTGAGTGGAACCAGATAATCTGCGTACATCAGATGATTGACAATAGATTCACCAACAAGACAGCCTGTATTTGTCTTATTCAGCTGGCTTGATAAGTCGTCCATATCCATATTAAACAAAAAGGGAAATCAAATTCCTCCTTGTCGAACTCCGTTACCAACATGGAAAGCAGCTGATACAACATTGTCCCATTTAACATGAAAAGTTTGATTGGCATACCAGAACACCAAAATCCTCACAAGAGGTTTAGGGACACCTCTCGCTATTAGCTTCATAAACAGTTTTTCATGACAAATTCGATCGAAAGCTTTGTAAGCATCAATAAAGCATAAAAATACAGATGAATTAAGACTTGTGTACCTGAGACAATCTCCTTCAGAGCATAGATACAGAGATCAGTACCATGTTTTCTTTTAAAACCAAACTGATTTTCTGCAGTCAGAATATACATTTCCAATTTCAATCAAATAATTCTCTCAAACACTTTAGACAAGATACTGGCCAATGCAATGGATCGATAGTTGTGTAGCCCGGGTGGTAAACATTTCTGTTGAAACAATCCTATTACATAAATATAAAAGTTTGAATACATAATACTTAAGTTCATAGTTTAATAAATAGACTTTAAGGTTTGAGAGTATGATTTTGATTTGATGAGAAATGCATATTGTTCATGTTTTACTGAATACAGCATTTGGAAATGTATATCTGTTGTTTAAAAAACGCATGTTAAAATGTACCGGTTACAAATATGAAGAGAGTAAGATGAATGTTTTGTGAATCTATGTTGTTGCTTTAATTTTGATTATGATGTTAAGCCAATCCGGTTTGAGGTCAAAGGGCAGGGTAACACGGGAAGTTGGGGTAGATGAGGTTGGAGTAGAAAAAGACAGAGCGAGCGGAGGAGTTGGAGGGAGAAGAAAATTGTAGCGTACGGTAAAATACCAAGAGTGAAGATTTTATATTATCATTAGTGGTGTTATGTTTATATTGTTGGGTGAATATCTCAACCAACAACAATAACCCAGAAAGAGGAGTTTGGCTGTTGGCGGTTTTGGATTAAGCACGGGCTTTGCCGCCAGACTAGCGACAGCGAGGGCCAGGTTGGAGCCGGTGGAGGTCGGGATTGTCGTCGTCCTCAGTCTTCTTCCTGAGTTGGTTCGTCTCGTAAATCCACGAGAGTATTTGGTCGGTCTCTCCTTCACCTGCTGCCGCCCTTCTGCCGCAGTGCGTGTGCTACCGCACTGCTGATCCGAGGTACCAGCTCCTTGTTATTTTGTGCCATCCTGGCGAAACAGCCATTTTGTTTACGGCTACAACGCACACGAGCTACACTCAGGCCTGCACCGTAGAACTGTACTGAATTAAGGTATTCGTGTAGTTAGCATTGCCGGCTAGTTTGTATTGTGTGTCCATGTGCATTACGATGTCATGTAAATGTTGAACCAATAACTGAAGAACTGATTTTTTGTCTGAAGTAAATCTTTCCTGTTTTTGTTTAACAGTTGGTTGTATTGTTTTTTTCATATGTTAAATTGGTTTAAGTTAGTAACAATTACTAACGAACTCAGGTTAGCCACCTCTCATTACAAATCCACCAAACTAGAGAGGCGCTACAGTTGTCTATGCTGTTCAGTTTACCAGCCTTATCTTTAACAACAGGCACTAACAGTACTGACATAATAGAGTTCGGTAGAACACCATGAACCATAATTCCAGTGAGACACATGGCTAGAAATGGACTGAGTCTATAACTGGCATTTTTTAGATGCTCTGCAGAAATGGAATCCATACCACAAGCTTTGTTGTTGTCTAGCATGTGGATGGCATCATAAATATCTACTGATCTAACTATCAAGTCTGCAGAGATACCTTTATATTGATTATCAATTCTCACTGTGTTACTTTGAACACAATTAAATAGTTTACTGTAGTGCTCATGCCATAGATCAGCAATCTTCTCTGGACAACTAACCCCTTTGATATCAGAAGGGAGGGGAGTTCTGTTATTATTTATGATCTTGACCTCCTTCCAGAAGTCAGTAAGATTGTTATTCTGCATCTTTCTGGCCAGCGAGTCTGCTCTCATTGTGTTTTCATTTCTCTTAATGAAACGAGTGCATATTTAAATCTAGCATTTGTGAGGTTTTTGTTATCAAGCAGCACTCTCTGTCTGGGTCTGCCTGCCTCTGACCAGACTCTAAAGGCTTCTCTAGCAGCAGCATGTTGCTCAGACACAAACTCATTCCAGACAGGCCGTGCGTTAGGGACCTTACTCTTGTGATTAATAAAAGGTTCACTGGAAGCATAAAGACATTTGACAATATCATCATACATGGCACAGAGCTTTTCAGCATTATGTTTATCCTTGCAGTTCATATCCGAGAATTAGTTAATAGAGAATATCTGTGCCGAACCTCTTTGGTCAATTTTGACCAGTCCAGTTTTCTTGGGGGGCCAGCAACAAGGGTACACTCTCAACATTTAGCAGCATAGCAACTGGTATGTGATCAGTGGTGGCCAGCCCATAACACATCTCTATACTTTCCAGTGAGTCATGAGAATCGGCTGTGGTTACAATATGGTCTAGCCAGGAAGTTGTGTGCCACGTTTCACTTATATAGGTAAAACTTGTATCAGGCAATAACGCTTGATATAATTAATTTAGTTTCATTACAGAACTGCTGCAGATGTTGTGCGAATAAACACTTATCTGACATGTCAGCATTAAAATCACCCATGACATAGACACAACATGAACTATTGTCCTCTATGAAGGACTGAATAAAAGCTAACCTGTTCTGAAATTCATCCTCATGGTCATAGGATTCATATGGTGTGTACACATTTACAATAGTACATTTATTTTCATTGTGATTAAACTCCAACCCAATAGCCCAGTCAACGTTAAGCCACACCACCTTTACCGTTGGGTCATATTTTATGTTCCACAGTATAGCTACACCACCAGCTATCCTCCCACAAACCATTCTCATGCTGAGATCGGTAGTGGACTCTCCAGCACCATGAAAGTTCTTGTGTAGGGAGTTCAATTTGTCCAGATCTTGCTTGGTCATCCAGGTTTCTTGAAGGCAGACAATGTCACTCTCGTCCAGCAATGTGTCCACCACCAAACGTCTTGATCTATCAGCAGCAGTATGTCCTACTCGGAGGCCACGAGCGTTGTAGGATACAACCCGCATTAATGATCTACCACGGACCCATCAGGGCAGCTGGCCGGTGTGTCTGTCTCCCTGGTCTCTACATATAGGCCTACATTCATCCCAGCATCATGACTGAGCTGAAGCTCGGTACCCTGAGAGCGGGGGGTATTCTCTGGTCGAGCTTTTTTGAAAGTATAGACCAAGGGTAATTACCAAACCACAACTGTCCCACCATTACCCATATGTGGCGCTACATTCCACGCCCTAAAGCACAAAGGCTTTCTGGAATGGATAGGCTAACCAAGCCCCCTCCCTTCACTCCTTGAGTTGAAATAAAGGCCCTTGTGGATCCTGGTGGTATTATATTTCAGATTTGGTATCCCATTGGTAATTCTGCAGCATAGATTTTTCTATACAGTTCCAATTTGTCAAGAATATACATTTTTTCAATGGTTCGCAATGTTTGGAGGAATCCGCCATTACTGCTTGCAGTTATATTTATTATTATTCTTGTTCCATGGAAGTCAATGGCAGCCCCTAGAACACTTCGACAACTTTTTGTGAAATTTGGCACACTCATTAAGGACAGTTGATTCTATACCTACACCAAGTTTCATGTCTCCCATTAGACCACTCCAGCGCCACCAATGGGTCAAAGTTGGACTTGTGTTTACACACGCAACTTTTGAACCGTATGACCCATTTTCAAAAATGAGGTACCATTGGATTCCCTGGTTCAAGCCGAGTTCAACGCACCCCATGGCGTCAATTTCCGGTTATATAGATTTTCCGCTACTTCCGGTTTTATCAAAAACCTTTGAAAGCCTACTCCTCCTACAATTTTTGTCATATCTTCTTCAAAGTTACCAGAGATGATCTTCAGACCAAGCGTCACAAAAGTTATCGAAAAGAATTTTGATCCTCACAACCGTTTGTCCGGTACAGCCAATCAAATTCATCAGAAAAGCCGCCAAACAGGATGTGAAGTCCTGTCTCAGCAAATCTTTGAGATATCAACACGAAACTTGGTATATCGATGGAAGACACTACAACATGTTACCGTGTGCAAAGGCAACTTCATATCTCCAAAAATGATTGATATAAAGCAAATTGAACTTATCGCTAACGCTAAAATAATGCTTTACACATCAGCCAGTCAAAAACTGATACTCTGATTCAATCACAAGTTCATATGAAGACTCTTGAGAATGTTTATAACACAAATCTGTGAAAAAGTTGACTGTAAGATCAAAGGTCGATTTTTGGTGAATATTTGAAACATGCTTGCTTGGCTAATTTCTAGCCAAATTTCCAATGAATGTCTCCCCTCCTCCTGCCCGCGCGTGCTCCACATCCTCACACACTCAGCCTTAACTTACACACGCGCGGGCTTGGCAAGACGCACACGCAACATTTCAGGAGAGTGTGGGCTGACCAAGCCCCCACTCATTCCTTGGTTTCTAGCCAAGGCCTTGTGGATCTTGTAATCTTGGATCTCTTAACAAAAGCTGATCTTTTTAGTATTGCATTTCCGATTTTGTATGCAATGGTAAAAAGTTATACAAATCCTGAAACATTGATATATATATATGTATTTATATATATAAAAATCTTTATTTCAGACGCCAAGTTCCACATAAAATAACAGACATAGAGCTATAAAAAAGAGAGTAAAACGAAAACATAAAACATAGATAATACAGTGCATAAAAAGTATGAAGACTTTTGTGCCAATGTAGTCTTAAGTTCCAAGTAATCGATAGCAGCTCTTTAGAGGGTTGACCAGGGCCTCTACTATTCAGTTCTCAGACTTGTCCAGTCGACACATGAAACCATACATCAGTTGTCTCAGGAGTGCCTTACAGGTTGGTACGTGCTTAGACAGAAACAACTGACCAGCACTATGCCACCTAGGCACATTAAGTAGCAATCTAAAAGCATCATTGAAATCATACATCAGTTGTCTCAGGATTGCCTTACAGGTTGGTACGTGCTTAGACACAAACAACTGACTAGCAGTATGCCACCTTGGCACATTAAGTAGCAATCTAAAAGCATCATTGTAGGCTACTTTCAGTATCTGTATACTCCTTTACCTGTACATAGACCACAAATGAGCAGTGTACAATGGTGTTATGTAGGTTCTAAACAGGGAACATTTAACTGAATCTGAGCACATAGAAAACGTCCTTAATAACATACTGGCCTGAGAATATATTTGACAGCGCTGTTGATACATATCGTTGTCATCTGTCCAATCATCAGAAATGACATGGCAGATCTTTTATTTCCTCACAAACACCAAGGGGACTGCCAGATAAATAAAAGGTAGGGAAGGTTAATTTCCTGTCCTGATTACTTCTGACTATCATTATGTGGCTTTTCTTTGCATTATATTTTATATCATGATCTAAGCCATACTGAGAGCACACCCATAGCATCTGTTGCAACAGGCTGAGTGGAACCAGATAATCTGCGTACATCAGATGATTGACAATAGATTCACCAACAAGACAGCCTGTATTTGTCTTATTCAGCTGGCTTGATAAGTCGTCCATATCCATATTAAACAAAAAGGGAAATCAAATTCCTCCTTGTCGAACTCCGTTACCAACATGGAAAGCAGCTGATACAACATTGTCCCATTTAACATGAAAAGTTTGATTGGCATACCAGAACACCAAAATCCTCACAAGAGGTTTAGGGACACCTCTCGCTATTAGCTTCATAAACAGTTTTTCATGACAAATTCGATCAAAAGCTTTGTAAGCATCAATAAAGCATAAAAATACAGATGAATTAAGACTTGTGTACCTGAGACAATCTCCTTCAGAGCATAGATACAGAGATCAGTACCATGTTTTCTTTTAAAACCAAACTGATTTTCTGCAGTCAGAATATACATTTCCAATTTCAATCAAATAATTCTCTCAAACACTTTAGACAAGATACTGGCCAATGCAATGGATCGATAGTTGTGTAGCCCGGGTGGTAAACATTTCTGTTGAAACAATCCTATTACATAAATATAAAAGTTTGAATACATAATACTTAAGTTCATAGTTTAATAAATAGACTTTAAGGTTTGAGAGTATGATTTTGATTTGATGAGAAATGCATATTGTTCATGTTTTACTGAATACAGCATTTGGAAATGTATATCTGTTGTTTAAAAAACGCATGTTAAAATGTACCGGTTACAAATATGAAGAGAGTAAGATGAATGTTTTGTGAATCTATGTTGTTGCTTTAATTTTGATTATGATGTTAAGCCAATCCGGTTTGAGGTCAAAGGGCAGGGTAACACGGGAAGTTGGGGTAGATGAGGTTGGAGTAGAAAAAGACAGAGCGAGCGGAGGAGTTGGAGGGAGAAGAAAATTGTAGCGTACGGTAAAATACCAAGAGTGAAGATTTTATATTATCATTAGTGGTGTTATGTTTATATTGTTGGGTGAATATCTCAACCAACAACAATAACCCAGAAAGAGGAGTTTGGCTGTTGGCGGTTTTGGATTAAGCACGGGCTTTGCCGCCAGACTAGCGACAGCGAGTGCCAGGTTGGAGCCGGTGGAGGTCGGGATTGTCGTCGTCCTCAGTCTTCTTCCTGAGTTGGTTCGTCTCGTAAATCCACGAGAGTATTTGGTCGGTCTCTCCTTCACCTGCTGCCGCCCTTCTGCCGCAGTGCGTGTGCTACCGCACTGCTGATCCGAGGTACCAGCTCCTTGTTATTTTGTGCCATCCTGGCGAAACAGCCATTTTGTTTACGGCTACAACGCACACGAGCTACACTCAGGCCTGCACCGTAGAACTGTACTGAATTAAGGTATTCGTGTAGTTAGCATTGCCGGCTAGTTTGTATTGTGTGTCCATGTGCATTACGATGTCATGTAAATGTTGAACCAATAACTGAAGAACTGATTTTTTGTCTGAAGTAAATCTTTCCTGTTTTTGTTTAACAGTTGGTTGTATTGTTTTGTTCATATGTTAAATTGGTTTAAGTTAGTAACAATTACTAACGAACTCAGGTTAGCCACCTCTCATTACAAATCCACCAAACTAGAGAGGCGCTACAGTTGTCTATGCTGTTCAGTTTACCAGCCTTATCTTTAACAACAGGCACTAACAGTACTGACATAATAGAGTTCGGTAGAACACCATGAACCATAATTCCAGTGAGACACATGGCTAGAAATGGACTGAGTCTATAACTGGCATTTTTTAGATGCTCTGCAGAAATGGAATCCATACCACAAGCTTTGTTGTTGTCTAGCATGTGGATGGCATCATAAATATCTACTGATCTAACTATCAAGTCTGCAGAGATACCTTTATATTGATTATCAATTCTCACTGTGTTACTTTGAACACAATTAAATAGTTTACTGTAGTGCTCATGCCATAGATCAGCAATCTTCTCTGGACAACTAACCCCTTTGATATCAGAAGGGAGGGGAGTTCTGTTATTATTTATGATCTTGACCTCCTTCCAGAAGTCAGTAAGATTGTTATTCTGCATCTTTCTGGCCAGCGAGTCTGCTCTCATTGTGTTTTCATTTCTCTTAATGAAACGAGTGCATATTTAAATCTAGCATTTGTGAGGTTTTTGTTATCAAGCAGCACTCTCTGTCTGGGTCTGCCTGCCTCTGACCAGACTCTAAAGGCTTCTCTAGCAGCAGCATGTTGCTCAGACACAAACTCATTCCAGACAGGCCGTGCGTTAGGGACCTTACTCTTGTGATTAATAAAACCTTCACTGAAAGCATAAAGACATTTGACAATATCATCATACATGGCACAGAGCTTTTCAGCATGATGTTTATCCTTGCAGTTCATATCCGTGCACATTAGGGCATCCCTAGAAAATGCAACATCACTATGTAAGCTGTCAGTTAATAGAGAATATCTGTGCATAACCTCTTTGGTCAATTTTGACCAGTCCAGTTTTCTTGGGGGGCCAGCAACAAGGGTACACTCTCAACATTTAGCAGCATAGCAACTGGTATGTGATCAGTGGTGGCCAGCCCATAACACATCTCTATACTTTCCAGTGAGTCATGAGCATCGGCTGTGGTTACAATATGGTCTAGCCAGGAAGTTGTGTGCCACGTTTCACTTATATAGGTAAAACTTGTATCAGGCAATAACGCTCGATATAATTAATTTAGTTTCATTACAGAACTGCTGCAGATGTTGTGCGAATAAACGCTTATCTGACATGTCAGCATTAAAATCACCCATGACATAGACACAACATGAACTATTGTCCTCTATGAAGGACTGAATAAAAGCTAACCTGTTCTGAAATTCATCCTCATGGTCATAGGATTCATATGGTGTGTACACATTTACAATAGTACATTTATTTTCATTGTGATTAAACTCCAACCCAATAGCCCAGTCAACGTTAAGCCACACCACCTTTACCGTTGGGTCATATTTTATGTTCCACAGTATAGCTACACCACCAGCTATCCTCCCACAAACCATTCTCATGCTGAGATCGGTAGTGGACTCTCCAGCACCATGAAAGTTCTTGTGTAGGGAGTTCAATTTGTCCAGATCTTGCTTGGTCATCCAGGTTTCTTGAAGGCAGACAATGTCACTCTCGTCCAGCAATGTGTCCACCACCAAACGTCTTGATCTATCAGCAGCAGTATGTCCTACTCGGAGGCCACGAGCGTTGTAGGATACAACCCGCATTAATGATCTACCACGGACCCATCAGGGCAGCTGGCCGGTGTGTCTGTCTCCCTGGTCTCTACATATAGGCCTACATTCATCCCAGCATCATGACTGAGCTGAAGCTCGGTACCCTGAGAGCGGGGGGTATTCTCTGGTCGAGCTTTTTTGAAAGTATAGACCAAGGGTAATTACCAAACCACAACTGTCCCACCATTACCCATATGTGGCGCTACATTCCACGCCCTAAAGCACAAAGCCTTTCTGGAATGGATAGGCTAACCAAGCCCCCTCCCTTCACTCCTTGAGTTGAAATAAAGGCCCTTGTGGATCCTGGTGGTATTATATTTCAGATTTGGTATCCCATTGGTAATTCTGCAGCATAGATTTTTCTATACAGTTCCAATTTGTCAAGAATATACATTTTTCAATGGTTCGCAATGTTTGGAGGAATCCGCCATTACTGCTTGCAGTTATATTTAGGATTCCTCCGTCAGGAGGAAACCTATTGTTATTGTTAGTTTTATTATTATTAGGATTCCTCCGTCAGGAGGAAACCTATTGTTATTGTTAGTTTTATTATTATTATTATTCTTGTTCCATGGAAGTCAATGGCAGCCCCTAGAACCCTTCGACAACTTTTTGTGAAATTTGGCACACTCATTAAGGACAGTTGATTCTATACCTACACCAAGTTTCATGTCTCCCATTAGACCACTCCAGCGCCACCAACGGGTCAAAGTTGGACTTGTGTTTACACACACAACTTTTGAACCGTATGACCGATTTTCAAAAATGAGGCACCATTGGATTCCCTGGATCAAGCCGAGTTCAACGCACCCCATGGCGTCAATTTCCGGTTATATAGATTTTCCGCTATTTCCGGTTTTATAAAAAACCTTTGAAAGCCTACTCCTCCTACAATTTTTGTCATATCTTCTTCAAAGTTACCAGAGATGATCTTCAGACCAAGCCTCACAAAAGTTATCGAAAAGAATTTTGATCCTCACAACCGTTTGTCCGGTACAGCCAATCAAATTCATCAGAAAAGCCGCCAAACAGGATGTGAAGTCATGTCTCAGCAAATCTTTGAGATATCAACACGAAACTTGGTATATCGATGGAAGACACTACAACATGTTACCGTGTGCAAAGGCAACTTCATATCTCCAAAAATGATTGATATAAAGCAAATTGAACTTATCGCTAACGCTAAAATAATGCTTTACACATCAGCCAGTCAAAAACTGATACTCTGATTCAATCACAAGTTCATATGAAGACTCTTGAGAATGTTTATAACACAAATCTGTGAAAAAGTTGACTGTAAGATCAAAGGTCGATTTTTGGTGAATATTTGAAACATGCTTGCTTGGCTAATTTCTAGCCAAATTTCCAATGAATGTCTCCCCTCCTCCTGCCCGCGCGTGCTCCACATCCTCACACACTCAGCCTTAACTTACACACGCGCGGGCTTGGCAAGACGCACACGCAACATTTCAGGAGAGTGTGGGCTGACCAAGCCCCCACTCATTCCGTAGTCTCTAGCAAAGGCCTTGTGGATCTTGTAATCTTGGATCTCTTAACAAAAGCTGATCTTTTTGGTATTGCATTTCCAATTTGTATGCAATGGTAAAAAGTTATACAAATCCTGAAACATTGATATATATATATATATATATGTGTTTATATATATATAAATCTTTATTTCAGACGCCAAGTTCCACATAAAATAACAGACATAGAGCTATAAAAAAGGGAGTAAAACAAAAACATAAAACATAGATAATACAGTGCATAAAAAGTATGAAGACTTTTGTGCCAATGTAGTCTTAAGTTCCAAGTAATCGATAGCAGCTCTTTAGAGGGTTGACCAGAGCCCCTACTATTCAGTTCTCAGACTTGTCCAGTCGACACATGAAACCATACATCAGTTGTGTCAGGAGTGCCTTACAGGTTGGTACGTGCTTAGACAGAAACAACTGACCAGCACTATGCCACCTAGGCACATTAAGTAGCAATCTAAAAGCATCATTGAAACCATACATCAGTTGTCTCAGGATTGCCTTACAGGTTGGTACGTGCTTAGACACAAACAACTGACTAGCACTATGCCACCTTGGCACATTAAGTAGCAATCTAAAAGCATCATTGTAGGCTACTTTCAGTATCTGTATACTCCTTTTCCTGTACATAGACCACAAATGAGCAGTGTACAATGGTGTTATGTAGGTTCTAAACAGGGAACATTTAACTGAATCTGAGCACATAGAAAACGTCCTTAATAACATACTGGCCTGAGAATATATTTGACAGCGCTGTTGATACATACCGTTGTCATCTGTCCAATCATCAGAAATGACATGGCAGATATTTTATTTCCTCACAAACACCAAGGGGACTGCCAGATAAATAAAAGGTAGGGAAGGTTAATTTCCTGTCCTGATTACTTCTGACTATCATTATGTGGCTTTTCTTTGCATTATATTTTATATCATGATCTAAGCCATACTGAGAGCACACCCATAGCATCTGTTGCAACAGGCTGAGTGGAACCAGATAATCTGCGTACATCAGATGATTGACAATAGATTCACCAACAAGACAGCCTGTATTTGTCTTATTCAGCTGACTTGATAAGTCGTCCATATCCATATTAAACAAAAAGGGAAATCAAATTCCTCCTTGTCGAACTTCGTTACCAACATGGAAAGGAGCTGATACAACATTGTCCCATTTAACATGAAAAGTTTGATTGGCATACGAGAACACCAAAATCCTCACAAGAGGTTTAGGGACACCTCTCGCTATTAGCTTCATAAACGGTTTTCATGACAAATTCGATCGAAAGCTTTGTAAGCATCAATAAAGCATAAAAATACAGATAAATTAAGACTTGTGTACCTGAGACAATCTCCTTCAGAGCATAGATACAGAGATCAGTACCATGTTTTCTTTTAAAACCAAACTGATTTTCTGCAGTCAGAATATACATTTCCAATTTCAATCAAATAATTCTCTCAAACACTTTAGACAAGATACTGGCCAATGCAATGGGTCGATAGTTGTCTATGCTGTTCAGTTTACCAGCCTTATCTTTAACAACAGGCACTAACAGTACTGACATAATAGAGTTCGGTAGAACACCATGAACCATAATTCCAGTGAGACACATGGCTAGAAATGGACTGAGTCTATAACTGGCATTTTTTAGATGCTCTGCAGAAATATAATCCATACCACAAGCTTTGTTGTTGTCTAGCATGTGGATGGCATCATAAATATCTACTGGTCTAACTATCAAGTCTGCAGAGATACCTTTATATTGATTATCAATTCTCACTGTGTTACTTTGAACACAATTATATAGTTTACTGTAGTGCTCATGCCATATATCAGCAATCTTCTCTGGACAACTAACCCCTTTGATAACAGAAGGGAGGGGAGTTCTGTTATTATTTATGATCTTGACCTCCTTCCAGAAGTCAGTAAGATTGTTATTCTGCATCTTTCTGGCCAGCGAGTCTGCTCTCATTGTGTTTTCATTTCTCTAAATGAAACGAGTGCATATTTAAATCTAGCATTTGTGAGGTTTTTGTTATCAAGCAGCACTCCCTGTCTGGGTCTGCCTGCCTCTGACCAGACTCTAAAGGCTTCTCTAGCAGCAGCATGTTGCTCAGACACAAACTCATTCCAGACAGGCCGTGCGTTAGGGACCTTACTCTTGTGATTAATAAAAGGTTCACTGGAAGCATAAAGACATTTGACAATATCATCATACATGGCACAGAGCTTTTCAGCATGATGTTTATCCTTGCAGTTCATATTCGTGCACATTAGGGCATCCCTAGAAAATGCAACATCACTATGTAAGCTGTCAGTTAATAGAGAATATCTGTGCATAACCTCTTTGGTCAATTTTGACCAGTCCAGTTTTCTTGGGGGGCCAGCAACAAGGGTACACTCTCAACATTTAGCAGCATAGCAACTGGTATGTGATCAGTGGTGGCCGGCCCATAACACATCTCTATACTTTCCAGTGAGTCATGAGCATCGGCTGTGGTTACAATATGGTCTAGCCAGGAAGTTGTGTGCCACGTTTCACTTATATAGGTAAAACTTGTATCAGGCAATAACGCTTGATATAATTAATTTAGTTTCATTACAGAACTGCTGCAGATGTTGTGCGAATAAACGCATATCTGACATGTCAGCATTAAAATCACCCATGACATAGACACAACATGAACTATTGTCCTCTATGAAGGACTGAATAAAAGCTAACCTGTTCTGAAATTCATCCTCATGGTCAGAGGATTCATATGGTGTGTACACATTTACAATAGTCAATTTATTTTCATTGTGATTAAACTCCAACCCAATAGCCCAGTCAACGTTAAGCCACACCACCTTTACCGTTGGGTCATATTTTATGTTCCACAGTATAGCTACACCACCAGCTATCCTCCCACAAACCATTCTCATGCTGAGATCGGTAGTGGACTCTCCAGCACCATGAAAGTTCTTGTGTAGGGAGTTCAATTTGTCCAGATCTTGCTTGGCCATCCAGGTTTCTTGAAGGCAGACAATGTCACTCTCGTCCAGCAATGTGTCCACCACCAAACGTCTTGATCTATCAGCAGCAGTATGTCCTACTCGGAGGCCACGAGCGTTGTAGGATACAATCCGCATTAATGATCTACCACGGACCCATCAGGGCAGCTGGCCGGTGTGTCTGTCTCCCTGGTCTCTACATATAGGCCTACATTCATCCCAGCATCATGACTGAGCTGAAGCTCGGTAACCTGAGAGCGGGGGGTATGCTCTGGTCGAGCTTTTTTGAAAGTATAGACCAAGGGTAATTACCACACCACAACTGTCCCACCATTACCCATAGGTGGCGCTACATTCCACGCCCTAAAGCACAAAGGCTTTCTGGAATGGATAGGCTAACCAAGCCCCCGCCCTTCACTCCTTGGGTTGAAATAAAGGCCCTTGTGGATCTTGATGGTATTATATTTCAGATTTGGTATCCCATTGGTAATTCTGCAGCATAGATTTTTCTATACAGTTCCAATTTGTCAAGAATATACATTTTTCAATGGTTCGCAATGTTTGGAGGAATCCGCCATTACTGCTTGCAGTTATATTTATTATTATTATTCTTGTTCCATGGAAGTCAATGGCAGCACCTAGAACACTTCGACAACTTTTTGTGAAATTTGGCACACTCATTAAGGACAGTTGATTCTATACCTACACCAAGTTTCATGTCTCCCATTAGACCACTCCAGCGCCACCAACGGGTCAAAGTTGGACTTGTGTTTACACACGCAACTTTTGAACCGTATGACCCATTTTCAAAAATGAGGTACCATTGGATTCCCTGGTTCAAGCCGAGTTCAACGCACCCCATGGCGTCAATTTCCGGTTATATAGATTTTCCGCTACTTCCGGTTTTATCAAAAACCTTTGAAAGCCTACTCCTCCTACAATTTTTGTCATATCTTCTTCAAAGTTACCAGAGATGATCTTCAGACCAAGCCTCACAAAAGTTATCGAAAAGAATTTTGATCCTCACAACCGTTTGTCCGGTACAGCCAATCAAATTCATCAGAAAAGCCGCCAAACAGGATGTGAAGTCATGTCTCAGCAAATCTTTGAGATATCAACACGAAACTTGGTATATCGATGGAAGACACTACAACATGTTACCGTGTGCAAAGGCAACTTCATATCTCCAAAAATGATTGATATAAAGCAAATTGAACTTATCGCTAACGCTAAAATAATGCTTTACACATCAGCCAGTCAAAAACTGATACTCTGATTCAATCACAAGTTCATATGAAGACTCTTGAGAATGTTTATAACACAAATCTGTGAAAAAGTTGACTGTAAGATCAAAGGTCGATTTTTGGTGAATATTTGAAACATGCTTGCTTGGCTAATTTCTAGCCAAATTTCCAATGAATGTCTCCCCTCCTCCTGCCCGCGCGTGCTCCACATCCTCACACACTCAGCCTTAACTTACACACGCGCGGGCTTGGCAAGACGCACACGCAACATTTCAGGAGAGTGTGGGCTGACCAAGCCCCCACTCATTCCTTGGTTTCTAGCAAAGGCCTTGTGGATCTTGTAATCTTGGATCTCTTAACAAAAGCTGATCTTTTTAGTATTGCATTTCTGATTTTGTATGCAATGGTAAAAAGTTATACAAATCCTGAAACATTGATATATATATAAGTATTTATATATATAAATCTTTATTTCAGACGCCAAGTTACACATAAAATAACAGACATAGAGCTATAAAAAAGAGAGTAAAACAAAAACATAAAACATAGATAATACAGTGCATAAAAAGTATGAAGACAGTTGTGCCAATGTAGTCTTAAGTTCCAAGTAATCGATAGCAGCTCTTTAGAGGGTTGACCAGAGCCTCTACTATTCAGTTCTCAGACTTGTCCAGTCGACACATGAAACCATACATCAGTTGTCTCAGGATTGCCTTACAGGTTGGTACGTGCTTTTGACACAAACAACTGACTAGCACTATGCCACCTTGGCACATTAAGTAGCAATCTAAAAGCATCATTGTAGGCTACTTTCAGTATCTGTATACTCCTTTTCCTCTACATAGACCACAAATGAGCAGTGTACAATGGTGTTATGTAGGTTCTAAACAGGGAACATTTAACTGAATCTGAGCACATAGAAAACGTCCTTAATAACATACTGGCCTGAGAATATATTTGACAGCGCTGTTGATACATATCGTTGTCATCTGTCCAATCATCAGAAATGACATGGCCCAGATATTTTATTTCCTCACAAACACCAAGGGGACTGCCAGATAAATAAAAGGTAGGGAAGGTTAATTTCCTGTCCTGATTACTTCTGACTATCATTATGTGGCTTTTCTTTGCATTATATTTTATATCATGATCTAAGCCATACTGAGAGCACACCCATAGCATCTGTTGCAACAGGCTGAGTGGAACCAGATCATTTGCGTACATCAGATGATTGACAATAAATTCACCAACAAGACAGCCTGTATTTGTCTTAATCAGCTGGCTTGATAAGTCGTCCAAATCCATATTAAACAAAAAGGGAAATCAAATTCCTCCTTGTCGAACTCCGTTACCAACATGGAAAGGAGCTGATACAACATTGTCCCATTTAACATGAAAAGTTTGATTGGCATACCAGAACACCAAAATCCTCACAAGAGGTTTAGGGACACCTCTCGCTATTAGCTTCATAAACAGTTTTTCATGACAAATTCGATCGAAAGCTTTGTAAGCATCAATAAAGCATAAAAATACAGATTAATTAAGACTTGTGTACCTGAGACAATCTCCTTCAGAGCATAGATACAGAGATCAGTACCATGTTTTCTTTTAAAACCAAACTGATTGTCTGCAGTCAGAATATACATTTCCAATTTAGCTACCTAAACTGTCCAAGCAACCAGAACTGGTATATCATCTTGTTAGCAAATCAAATTGTTCATAACAGGATCATGTGTCAAGAAGCTAGACTACAAGCTTCCGGCTCCGAAATAACAGTAATACAAGGCTGCTGAGCTTTAAATAAATATTGTCAAACCCTGTCAAAAGTAACATATAAAATTTGAGTGAGAGGTTGTTTTTAACATCTGATTGTATAATGTGTTGCAGTTGGAGAGTGTAAGCTGTGTTGTTTCTAATACTTGTTGAGTGTACTGTAGACTGAACTGGCTGGTGAAGAGACCATGAGCTGGCTGATGATGGGAGACTGAGCTGGCTGGAGATGGTAGCCCGATCTGACTGGAGATGGTAGACTGATTTGGGATGGGAGATTTAGCTGACTAGTCCCTGAAGCTATTGAAATGGTACTTTGCCTCTGAAGCAACCTAATCCCTACCACGGATATACAGTCAGAGGTTTTCATCCATTTGCCTGTCAGCAGAAACTAGCAACTTGCCAGCTATGTGTGTATCACACACTATACATTTGAGACACGGACTGTCTCTCCACCTTCAAGAGAAGGCTCAAGACGAACTTGTTCCGGGAGTACAATGGTACTTAAGAATGGTTTGCTGAACCCAACGCAAGTTTCCTCAAGGATCACAATGACTCTTGCTTAGACTGTTGCTCTTGTTGGTTAGTGGTAGCTGATTTAAACTGTTGTATTCTATTTGAGTTATTCCTATTTGTAATGCTTTCCTACAGGTACACTTGCACTTAGAGATTAATGTTATGTAATTTTAACTTGTTTAACTACATGCTCTTATGGTTTCTTCCCTTTAGCACTATTTTTTGGTTGTTCACAATATGTACTTCTTGTTTTTGACTACTTGCAATGCTGTGGGGCTATCTTGTTATTATCAGTGACCTATGCACTTTGTAAAGCTCTCTCTTGGAAGTCGCTTTGGATAAAAGCGTCTGCTAAATGAATAAATGTAATGTAAATGTACATTTTTACTTAGTCTCTTTCTGCTAAATGTTCGTTTGGTGTATTTTTCTCTTTTGCATATAATGTTGAATGGGATGTCTAGTTCACTGTGATACACCAACTCTGGTAAGGCTTGAGCATAGGGCTCGAATTGTAGTTGCTTCCTCAGGGAAAGGTTCCCTTTAGGGCTTGTATCTTTGTGTATTACAAGACAAAAGTGAAGGAAAGAAAGTAGTTATTTTAAATCAGATCATTTCTTGAACTATATATTTAGTTATTATAAATAATATTCACATAAAATGCACTTCCAATTAATAATATAGCCTAACAAATATGCTCGTTCAAGTGTAATGTTGCTATGCTTCTTTACGGAATACCTGAATAATACAATTGTTTGACTTGTTTTTATGCATTTGAAGGTCTGTCACCCACTGACAGTATTACCGGCTCACCAAAATGCATGTGAATGTTTACGTCCTACGTTGAATATTGGGGTACACGATTGGTGGATGTTATGAAGGTGTCACGTATATGAGCTCTGATTGGATGCGGACTATAGGTGTCCTGAAAACTTGCCTGTGTCGATAAAGAAACAAAATGTTTGTTCGTTGAAAAATGTGCAGTAACTGGACATGCAAACACATTGTAAAAGGGTTGAAGGAAAGTATTAAAGCGACACAGAAAAATCCTGCTCCTCTATCGCGAGGGATCGTTCTAATGCACGATTTTGAGCTTCAGCACTCCACCTTCAGGACCCAAACAAGAAGACTTATTTCATCTCTGAAGACCTGAAGACAACTAGCGTTACTACTGCAGCCCTTTTCATTTTCCTTGTTGCACTATTTGACCGTGAGTAATCATTACATATAACGACAGTAGCCTACAAAACATGTATCTTAGCGTTATTATATGTATGATAATTGGAAGACTATTTGATATAGTTTTAAGGCGTGTTATTAGCTAACAAGATATTAGCTAATTTGAGCTAGGCTAGGTGAGCTAAGGATTTCTTTGTTTACAGTATGTATTGCAGGCTTGCAAGCTATAAAACTTTTAACATTATTGTCATGTTACGCTGTGGGACCGACATTCGAACGATCACATATTGTGACGCTGCTCATTAACGGGTTACGTTCTACAGTACGTTTGTAACTTGTTTGGTAAGATAGCTGTAGTGCTAGCCGTAGCCTAGTGCTAATTGGTTTGAGAAACAGTCATTTTAGAAGGTGTCCGGATAATTTAACTCAAACATTGTGACCAAGGATAGTGCTAACAAAGTGTTAAATAACTCTCGATTTTGTGGAAAATAGAAAACATTTAAGCGAACGTTTGAAGTCGGTCTGAAAGTGGTTAAGAAGTATCAGCGGAAATTCCAGGAATTATTTCATTGTTTGTTCTCGAAACTATATAGCGAAATTTTAAACAAATATGTAGACACATACCCCTTAATGCTATTAAAAGGTCAAGGGCTCGTACTAATGTAACATTTTATCTATATATACACAAATTTGTTTTTATAGTCTTCAATCTATCTGCTTCTTAATATCTACAGACTTACATTCGAATGTACACAGTTGAAATAGAATACAGGGAAATATTGGATGTGTAAAGTAAAAAGAGGTTGGTGTCTTGAGAATTCAAACCATCTTATCATGTTCTTAAAGGTCTGTATACTAGAACTGTTGAGCATGAAGTTACAATTATTTAAGATTATGAAATAGTTGTTCAGTAGTGTGGTATGTGGCTTTTTATAGTTGTGATTTTTTCTGTATTTTTTAGATGCCACGTTCCAGCAAACGTTCTACAGCGGCCAAGAAGAACTGGGCTCGTTCAGATGACCAAGGGTCCACTTTCGAGGTTAGAAAAATGAATGTGAATGGTTGAATGAGGATTCTTAACATCACTGTTACATTTTTCAATGGTTCGCAATGTTTGGAGGAATCCGCCATTACTGCTTGCAGTTATATTTAGGATTCCTCCGTCAGGAGGAAACCTATTGTTATTGTTAGTTTTATTATTATTATTATTATTATTCTTGTTCCATGGAAGTCAATGGCAGCCCCTAGAACACTTCGACAACTTTTTGTGAAATTTGGCACACTCATTAAGGACAGTTGATTCTATACCTACACCAAGTTTCATGTCTCCCATTAGACCACTCCAGCGCCACCAATGGGTCAAAGTTGGACTTGTGTTTACACACGCAACTTTTGAACCGTATGACCCATTTTCAAAAATGAGGTACCATTGGATTCCCTGGTTCAAGCCGAGTTCAACGCACCCCATGGCGTCAATTTCCGGTTATATAGATTTTCCGCTACTTCCGGTTTTATCAAAAACCTTTGAAAGCCTACTCCTCCTACAATTTTTGTCATATCTTCTTCAAAGTTACCAGAGATGATCTTCAGACCAAGCGTCACAAAAGTTATCGAAAAGAATTTTGATCCTCACAACCGTTTGTCCGGTACAGCCAATCAAATTCATCAGAAAAGCCGCCAAACAGGATGTGAAGTCCTGTCTCAGCAAATCTTTGAGATATCAACACGAAACTTGGTATATCGATGGAAGACACTACAACATGTTACCGTGTGCAAAGGCAACTTCATATCTCCAAAAATGATTGATATAAAGCAAATTGAACTTATCGCTAACGCTAAAATAATGCTTTACACATCAGCCAGTCAAAAAAACTGATACTCTGATTCAATCACAAGTTCATATGAAGACTCTTGAGAATGTTTATAACACAAATCTGTGAAAAAGTTGACTGTAAGATCAAAGGTCGATTTTTGGTGAATATTTGAAACATGCTTGCTTGGCTAATTTCTAGCCAAATTTCCAATGAATGTCTCCCCTCCTCCTGCCCGCGCGTGCTCCACATCCTCACACACTCAGCCTTAACTTACACACGCGCGGGCTTGGCAAGACGCACACGCAACATTTCAGGAGAGTGTGGGCTGACCAAGCCCCCACTCATTCCTTGGTTTCTAGCCAAGGCCTTGTGGATCTTGTAATCTTGGATCTCTTAACAAAAGCTGATCTTTTTAGTATTGCATTTCCGATTTTGTATGCAATGGTAAAAAGTTATACAAATCCTGAAACATTGATATATATATATGTATTTATATATATATAAATCTTTATTTCAGACGCCAAGTTCCACATAAAATAACAGACATAGAGCTATAAAAAAGAGAGTAAAACGAAAACATAAAACATAGATAATACAGTGCATAAAAAGTATGAAGACTTTTGTGCCAATGTAGTCTTAAGTTCCAAGTAATCGATAGCAGCTCTTTAGAGGGTTGACCAGGGCCTCTACTATTCAGTTCTCAGACTCGTCCAGTCGACACATGAAACCATACATCAGTTGTCTCAGGAGTGCCTTACAGGTTGGTACGTGCTTAGACAGAAACAACTGACCAGCACTATGCCACCTAGGCACATTAAGTAGCAATCTAAAAGCATCATTGAAACCATACATCAGTTGTCTCAGGATTGCCTTACAGGTTGGTACGTGCTTAGACACAAACAACTGACTAGCACTATGCCACCTTGGCACATTAAGTAGCAATCTAAAAGCATCATTGTAGGCTACTTTCAGTATCTGTATACTCCTTTACCTGTACATAGACCACAAATGAGCAGTGTACAATGGTGTTATGTAGGTTCTAAACAGGGAACATTTAACTGAATCTGAGCACATAGAAAACGTCCTTAATAACATACTGGCCTGAGAATATATTTGACAGCGCTGTTGATACATATCGTTGTCATCTGTCCAATCATCAGAAATGACATGGCAGATATTTTATTTCCTCACAAACACCAAGGGGACTGCCAGATAAATAAAAGGTAGGGAAGGTTAATTTCCTGTCCTGATTACTTCTGACTATCATTATGTGGCTTTTCTTTGCATTATATTTTATATCATGATCTAAGCCATACTGAGAGCACACCCATAGCATCTGTTGCAACAGGCTGAGTGGAACCAGAACATCTGCGTACATCAGATGATTGACAATAGATTCACCAACAAGACAGCCTGTATTTGTCTTATTCAGCTGGCTTGATAAGTCGTCCATATTAAACAAAAAGGGAAATCAAATTCCTCCTTGTCGAACTCCGTTACCAACATGGAAAGCAGCTGATACAACATTGTCCCATTTAACATGAAAAGTTTGATTGGCATACCAGAACACCAAAATCCTCACAAGAGGTTTAGGGAAACCTCTCGCTATTAGCTTCATAAACAGTTTTTCATGACAAATTCGATCGAAAGCTTTGTAAGCATCAATAAAGCATAAAAATACAGATGAATTAAGACTTGTGTACCTGAGACAATCTCCTTCAGAGCATAGATACAGAGATCAGTACCATGTTTTCTTTTAAAACCAAACTGATTTTCTGCAGTCAGAATATACATTTCCAATTTCAATCAAATAATTCTCTCAAACACTTTAGACAAGATACTGGCCAATGCAATGGGTCGATAGTTGTCTATGCTGTTCAGTTTACCAGCATTATCTTTAACAACAGGCACTAACAGTACTGACATAATAGAGTTCGGTAGAACACCATGAACCATAATTCCAGTGAGACACATGGCTAGAAATGGACTGAGTCTATAACTGGCATTTTTTAGATGCTCTGCAGAAATGGAATCCATACCACAAGCTTTGTTGTTGTCTAGCATGTGGATGGCATCATAAATATCTACTGATCTAACTATCAAGTCTGCAGAGATACCTTTACATTGATTATCAATTCTCACTGTGTTACTTTGAACACAATTAAATAGTTTACTGTAGTGCTCATGCCATAGATCAGCAATCTTCTCTGGACAACTAACCCCTTTGATATCAGAAGGGAGGGGAGTTCTGTTATTATTTATGATCTTGACCTCCTTCCAGAAGTCAGTAAGATTGTTATTCTGCATCTTTCTGGCCAGCGAGTCTGCTCTCATTGTGTTTTCATTTCTCTTAATGAAACGAGTGCATATTTAAATCTAGCATTTGTGAGGTTTTTGTTATCAAGCAGCACTCTCTGTCTGGGTCTGCCTGCCTCTGACCAGACTCTAAAGGCTTCTCTAGCAGCAGCATGTTGCTCAGACACAAACTCATTCCAGACAGGCCGTGCGTTAGGGACCTTACTCTTGTGATTAATAAAACCTTCACTGAAAGCATAAAGACATTTGACAATATCATCATACATGGCACAGAGCTTTTCAGCATGATGTTTATCCTTGCAGTTCATATCCGTGCACATTAGGGCATCCCTAGAAAATGCAACATCACTATGTAAGCTGTCAGTTAATAGAGAATATCTGTGCCGAACCTCTTTGGTCAATTTTGACCAGTCCAGTTTTCTTGGGGGGCCAGCAACAAGGGTACACTCTCAACATTTAGCAGCATAGCAACTGGTATGTGATCAGTGGTGGCCAGCCCATAACACATCTCTATACTTTCCAGTGAGTCATGAGAATCGGCTGTGGTTACAATATGGTCTAGCCAGGAAGTTGTGTGCCACGTTTCACTTATATAGGTAAAACTTGTATCAGGCAATAACGCTTGATATAATTAATTTAGTTTCATTACAGAACTGCTGCAGATGTTGTGCGAATAAACACTTATCTGACATGTCAGCATTAAAATCACCCATGACATAGACACAACATGAACTATTGTCCTCTATGAAGGACTGAATAAAAGCTAACCTGTTCTGAAATTCATCCTCATGGTCATAGGATTCATATGGTGTGTACACATTTACAATAGTACATTTATTTTCATTGTGATTAAACTCCAACCCAATAGCCCAGTCAACGTTAAGCCACACCACCTTTACCGTTGGGTCATATTTTATGTTCCACAGTATAGCTACACCACCAGCTATCCTCCCACAAACCATTCTCATGCTGAGATCGGTAGTGGACTCTCCAGCACCATGAAAGTTCTTGTGTAGGGAGTTCAATTTGTCCAGATCTTGCTTGGTCATCCAGGTTTCTTGAAGGCAGACAATGTCACTCTCGTCCAGCAATGTGTCCACCACCAAACGTCTTGATCTATCAGCAGCAGTATGTCCTACTCGGAGGGCCACGAGCGTTGTAGGATACAACCCGCATTAATGATCTACCACGGACCCATCAGGGCAGCTGGCCGGTGTGTCTGTCTCCCTGGTCTCTACATATAGGCCTACATTCATCCCAGCATCATGACTGAGCTGAAGCTCGGTACCCTGAGAGCGGGGGGTATTCTCTGGTCGAGCTTTTTTGAAAGTATAGACCAAGGGTAATTACCAAACCACAACTGTCCCACCATTACCCATATGTGGCGCTACATTCCACGCCCTAAAGCACAAAGGCTTTCTGGAATGGATAGGCTAACCAAGCCCCCTCCCTTCACTCCTTGAGTTGAAATAAAGGCCCTTGTGGATCCTGGTGGTATTATATTTCAGATTTGGTATCCCATTGGTAATTCTGCAGCATAGATTTTTCTATACAGTTCCAATTTGTCAAGAATATACATTTTTCAATGGTTCGCAATGTTTGGAGGAATCCGCCATTACTGCTTGCAGTTATATTATTATTAGGATTCCTCCGTCAGGAGGAAACCTATTGTTATTGTTAGTTTTATTATTATTATTATTCTTGTTCCATGGAAGTCAATGGCAGCCCCTAGAACACTTCGACAACTTTTTGTGAAATTTGGCACACTCATTAAGGACAGTTGATTCTATACCTACACCAAGTTTCATGTCTCCCATTAGACCACTCCAGCGCCACCAATGGGTCAAAGTTGGACTTGTGTTTACACACGCAACTTTTGAACCGTATGACCCATTTTCAAAAATGAGGGTACCATTGGATTCCCTGGTTCAAGCCGAGTTCAACGCACCCCATGGCGTCAATTTCCGGTTATATAGATTTTCCGCTACTTCCGGTTTTATCAAAAACCTTTGAAAGCCTACTCCTCCTACAATTTTTGTCATATCTTCTTCAAAGTTACCAGAGATGATCTTCAGACCAAGCGTCACAAAAGTTATCGAAAAGAATTTTGATCCTCACAACCGTTTGTCCGGTACAGCCAATCAAATTCATCAGAAAAGCCGCCAAACAGGATGTGAAGTCCTGTCTCAGCAAATCTTTGAGATATCAACACGAAACTTGGTATATCGATGGAAGACACTACAACATGTTACCGTGTGCAAAGGCAACTTCATATCTCCAAAAATGATTGATATAAAGCAAATTGAACTTATCGCTAACGCTAAAATAATGCTTTACACATCAGCCAGTCAAAAACTGATACTCTGATTCAATCACAAGTTCATATGAAGACTCTTGAGAATGTTTATAACACCAATCTGTGAAAAAGTTGACTGTAAGATCAAAGGTCGATTTTTGGTGAATATTTGAAACATGCTTGCTTGGCTAATTTCTAGCCAAATTTCCAATGAATGTCTCCCCTCCTCCTGCCCGCGCGTGCTCCACATCCTCACACACTCAGCCTTAACTTACACACGCGCGGGCTTGGCAAGACGCACACGCAACATTTCAGGAGAGTGTGGGCTGACCAAGCCCCCACTCATTCCTTGGTTTCTAGCCAAGGCCTTGTGGATCTTGTAATCTTGGATCTCTTAACAAAAGCTGATCTTTTTAGTATTGCATTTCCGATTTTGTATGCAATGGTAAAAAGTTATACAAATCCTGAAACATTGATATATATATATGTATTTATATATATATAAATCTTTATTTCAGACGCCCATTTCCACATAAAATAACAGACATAGAGCTATAAAAAAGAGAGTAAAACGAAAACATAAAACATAGATAATACAGTGCATAAAAAGTATGAAGACTTTTGTGCCAATGTAGTCTTAAGTTCCAAGTAATCGATAGCAGCTCTTTAGAGGGTTGACCAGGGCCTCTACTATTCAGTTCTCAGACTTGTCCAGTCGACACATGAAACCATACATCAGTTGTCTCAGGAGTGCCTTACAGGTTGGTACGTGCTTAGACAGAAACAACTGACCAGCACTATGCCACCTAGGCACATTAAGTAGCAATCTAAAAGCATCATTGAAACCATACATCAGTTGTCTCAGGATTGCCTTACAGGTTGGTACGTGCTTAGACACAAACAACTGACTAGCACTATGCCACCTTGGCACATTAAGTAGCAATCTAAAAGCATCATTGTAGGCTACTTTCAGTATCTGTATACTCCTTTACCTGTACATAGACCACAAATGAGCAGTGTACAATGGTGTTATGTAGGTTCTAAACAGGGAACATTTAACTGAATCTGAGCACATAGAAAACGTCCTTAATAACATACTGGCCTGAGAATATATTTGACAGCGCTGTTGATACATATCGTTGTCATCTGTCCAATCATCAGAAATGACATGGCAGATATTTTATTTCCTCACAAACACCAAGGGGACTGCCAGATAAATAAAAGGTAGGGAAGGTTAATTTCCTGTCCTGATTACTTCTGACTATCATTATGTGGCTTTTCTTTGCATTATATTTTATATCATGATCTAAGCCATACTGAGAGCACACCCATAGCATCTGTTGCAACAGGCTGAGTGGAACCAGATAATCTGCGTACATCAGATGATTGACAATAGATTCACCAACAAGACAGCCTGTATTTGTCTTATTCAGCTGGCTTGATAAGTCGTCCATATCCATATTAAACAAAAAGGGAAATCAAATTCCTCCTTGTCGAACTCCGTTACCAACATGGAAAGCAGCTGATACAACATTGTCCCATTTAACATGAAAAGTTTGATTTGCATACCAGAACACCAAAATCCTCACAAGAGGTTTAGGGAAACCTCTCGCTATTAGCTTCATAAACAGTTTTTCATGACAAATTCGATCGAAAGCTTTGTAAGCATCAATAAAGCATAAAAATACAGATGAATTAAGACTTGTGTACCTGAGACAATCTCCTTCAGAGCATAGATACAGAGATCAGTACCATGTTTTCTTTTAAAACCAAACTGATTTTCTGCAGTCAGAATATACATTTCCAATTTCAATCAAATAATTCTCTCAAACACTTTAGACAAGATACTGGCCAATGCAATGGGTCGATAGTTGTGTAGCCCGGGTGGTAAACATTTCTGTTGAAACAATCCTATTACATAAATATAAAAGTTTGAATACATAATACTTAAGTTCATAGTTTAATAAATAGACTTTAAGGTTTGAGAGTATGATTTTGATTTGATGAGAAATGCATATTGTTCATGTTTTACTGAATACAGCATTTGGAAATGTATATCTGTTGTTTAAAAAACGCATGTTAAAATGTACCGGTTACAAATATGAAGAGAGTAAGATGAATGTTTTGTGAATCTATGTTGTTGCTTTAATTTTGATTATGATGTTAAGCCAATCCGGTTTGAGGTCAAAGGGCAGGGTAACACGGGAAGTTGGGGTAGATGAGGTTGGAGTAGAAAAAGACAGAGCGAGCGGAGGAGTTGGAGGGAGAAGAAAATTGTAGCGTACGGTAAAATACCAAGAGTGAAGATTTTATATTATCATTAGTGGTGTTATGTTTATATTGTTGGGTGAATATCTCAACCAACAACAATAACCCAGAAAGAGGAGTTTGGCTGTTGGCGGTTTTGGATTAAGCACGGGCTTTGCCGCCAGACTAGCGACAGCGAGTGCCAGGTTGGAGCCGGTGGAGGTCGGGATTGTCGTCGTCCTCAGTCTTCTTCCTGAGTTGGTTCGTCTCGTAAATCCACGAGAGTATTTGGTCGGTCTCTCCTTCACCTGCTGCCGCCCTTCTGCCGCAGTGCGTGTGCTACCGCACTGCTGATCCGAGGTACCAGCTCCTTGTTATTTTGTGCCATCCTGGCGAAACAGCCATTTTGTTTACGGCTACAACGCACACGAGCTACACTCAGGCCTGCACCGTAGAACTGTACTGAATTAAGGTATTCGTGTAGTTAGCATTGCCGGCTAGTTTGTATTGTGTGTCCATGTGCATTACGATGTCATGTAAATGTTGAACCAATAACTGAAGAACTGATTTTTTGTCTGAAGTAAATCTTTCCTGTTTTTGTTTAACAGTTGGTTGTATTGTTTTTTTCATATGTTAAATTGGTTTAAGTTAGTAACAATTACTAACGAACTCAGGTTAGCCACCTCTCATTACAAATCCACCAAACTAGAGAGGCGCTACAGTTGTCTATGCTGTTCAGTTTACCAGCCTTATCTTTAACAACAGGCACTAACAGTACTGACATAATAGAGTTCGGTAGAACACCATGAACCATAATTCCAGTGAGACACATGGCTAGAAATGGACTGAGTCTATAACTGGCATTTTTTAGATGCTCTGCAGAAATGGAATCCATACCACAAGCTTTGTTGTTGTCTAGCATGTGGATGGCATCATAAATATCTACTGATCTAACTATCAAGTCTGCAGAGATACCTTTATATTGATTATCAATTCTCACTGTGTTACTTTGAACACAATTAAATAGTTTACTGTAGTGCTCATGCCATAGATCAGCAATCTTCTCTGGACAACTAACCCCTTTGATATCAGAAGGGAGGGGAGTTCTGTTATTATTTATGATCTTGACCTCCTTCCAGAAGTCAGTAAGATTGTTATTCTGCATCTTTCTGGCCAGCGAGTCTACTCTCATTGTGTTTTCATTTCTCTTAATGAAACGAGTGCATATTTAAATCTAGCATTTGTGAGGTTTTTGTTATCAAGCAGCACTCCCTGTCTGGGTCTGCCTGCCTCTGACCAGACTCTAAAGGCTTCTCTAGCAGCAGCATGTTGCTCAGACACAAACTCATTCCAGACAGGCCGTGCGTTAGGGACCTTACTCTTGTGATTAATAAAAGGTTCACTGGAAGCATAAAGACATTTGACAATATCATCATACATGGCACAGAGCTTTTCAGCATGATGTTTATCCTTGCAGTTCATATCCGTGCACATTAGGGCATCCCTAGAAAATGCAACATCACTATGTAAGCTGTCAGTTAATAGAGAATATCTGTGCCGAACCTCTTTGGTCAATTTTGACCAGTCCAGTTTTCTTGGGGGGCCAGCAACAAGGGTACAATCTCAACATTTAGCAGCATAGCAACTGGTATGTGATCAGTGGTGGCCAGCCCATAACACATCTCTATACTTTCCAGTGAGTCATGAGCATCGGCTGTGGTTACAATATGGTCTAGCCAGGAAGTTGTGTGCCACGTTTCACTTATATAGGTAAAACTTGTATCAGGCAATAACGCTTGATATAATTAATTTAGTTTCATTACAGAACTGCTGCAGATGTTGTGCGAATAAAACGACTTATCTGACATTTCAGCATTAAAATCACCCATGACATAGACACAACATGAACTATTGTCCTCTATGAAGGACTGAATAAAAGCTAACCTGTTCTGAAATTCATCCTCATGGTCATAGGATTCATATGGTGTGTACACATTTACAATAGTAAATTTATTTTCATTGTGATTAAACTCCAACCCAATAGCCCAGTCAACGTTAAGCCACACCACCTTTACCGTTGGGTCATATTTTATGTTCCACAGTATAGCTACACCACCAGCTATCCTCCCACAAACCATTCTCATGCTGAGATTGGTAGTGGACTCTCCAGCACTATGAAACATCTTGTGTAGGGAGTTCAATTTGTCCAGATCTTGCTTGGCCATCCAGGTTTCTTGAAGGCAGACAATGTCACTCTCGTCCAGCAATGTGTCCACCACCAAACGTCTTGATCTATCAGCAGCAGTATGTCCTACTCGGAGGCCACGAGCGTTGTAGGATACAACCCGCATTAATGATCTACCACGGACCCATCAGGGCAGCTGGCCGGTGTGTCCTGTCTCCCTGGTCTCTACATATAGGCCCTACATTCATCCCAGCATCATGACTGAGCTGAAGCTCGGTACCCTGAGAGTGGGGGGTATGCTCTGGTCGAGCTTTTTTGAAAGTATAGACCAAGGGTAATTACCACACCACAACTGTCCCACCATTACCCATAGGTGGCGCTACATTCCACGCCCTAAAGCACAAAGGCTTTCTGGAATGGATAGGCTAACCAAGCCCCCTCCCTTCACTCCTTGGGTTGAAATAAAGGCCCTTGTGGATCTTGATGGTATTATATTTCAGATTTGGTATCCCATTGGTAATTCTGCAGCATAGATTTTTCTATACAGTTCCAATTTGTCAAGAATATACATTTTTCAATGGTTCGCAATGTTTGGAGGAATCCGCCATTTACTGCTTGCAGTTATATTTATTATTATTATTCTTGTTCCATGGAAGTCAATGGCAGCCCCTAGAACACTTCGACAACTTTTTGTGAAATTTGGCACACTCATTAAGGACAGTTGATTCTATACCTACACCAAGTTTCATGTCTCCCCATTAGACCACTCCAGCGCCACCAACGGGTCAAAGTTGGACTTGTGTTTACACACGCAACTTTTGAACCGTATGACCCATTTTCAAAAATGAAGGTACCATTGGATTCCCTGGTTCAAGCCGAGTTCAACGCACCCCATGGCGTCAATTTCCGGTTATATAGATTTTCCGCTACTTCCGGTTTTATCAAAAACCTTTGAAAGCCTACTCCTCCTACAAT